>NW_019943093.1:173039-173433 GCF_002910315.2 Salvelinus sp. IW2-2015
TTAGTATGTAGAAAGGTGCTCTCTCTCCTCTCCTCTTCCCTTTGTGCTGACCTCAACCTTGTTTGGATAGAGAGGTGGGTCCTCAGGGCTGACTCCTCCTACCTGTTTGGATAGAAAGGTGGGTCCTCAGGGCTGACTCCTCCTACCTGTTTGGATAGAAAGGTGGGTCCTCAGGCCTGACTCCTCCGATCTAGTAGGATAGAGAGGTGGGTCCTCAGGGCTGACTCCTCCAATCTGTTAGGATAGAGAGGTGGGTCCTCAGGGCTGACTCCTCCTACCTGTTAGGATAGAGAGGTGGCTCCTCAGGGCTGACTCCTCCTACCTGTTTGGATAGAGAGGTGGGTCCTCAGGGCTGACTCCTCCTACCTGTTAGGATAGAGAGGTGGGTCCTCAG
>NW_019943093.1:173458-211022 GCF_002910315.2 Salvelinus sp. IW2-2015
AGTTCTAGAGAGATGATATTCTAATTTATTTAATTAAATATAAGCATTAAAATCTAATAACCTGTTTTTGCTTGGACATTATGGGGTGTGTAGACTGATGATGGGGGAAAAATACAATTAATCCATTTAGAATAAGGTTGTAATGTGACAAAATGTGGAAAAAGTGAAGGGGTCTGATATACTTTCGAATGCACTGTATGTATTATTGTGGAGTAACTCAAATGTTTTTTTCACATCTACCAATCGGTGCCCTTCTTTGCGAAACATTGAAAAAACCTCCCTGGACTTTGGTTGAATCGGTGCTTGAAATTCACTAATCGATTAGGGACATTGCAGATAATTGTATGTGTGGGATACAGAGATGGGGTAATCGTTTAAATAATCATGTTAACCTCTATTATCGAACACAGAATGAGTCCATGCAATTTATTATTGATTTGTTAAGCACATTTACTCCTTAACTTATTTAGGTTTGCCATAACGAAGGGGTTGAAATGTATTGACTCAACACATTTCAGCTTTATAATTTTTATTAATTCGTAAACATTTCTAATCCATAATTCCACTTTGACATTATGGGGTATTGTGTGTGATTTATTGACGGTCCCTATCTACCCCCGGAAGCTACAAGCTGAAGCTTATTGGCGAACGAAAGTTGGCTAGCACAAGCTAGCCTAGGCAACTTCAAGACACAAGACTGGTTAGGCTGTTTCAAGTATCTAGAAGGGTGAGTGACTGTAACTGTGTACTGTTTGGCAGAGTGAATGTACAAACGCTTGCCACGTGCAAACACACACCCACACAAGAGACACCCACATTAAACCACTTCCCAAGACAACTCTGTTTGTCTTCAGTCATGGCCGCTGCATTTCTTAATGAGTAAGCTAAAAAACAAGGTCAAATCAGTAAGTCAACCCCCTTTAAACAATTCCCTCATTTAAAATGGCGGGTAGTTTTAACCAATGAATATTATCATTGATTAGTGTGATAGTTTCCAGGGTCCCTATTGGTACCTTGAATTGAGTTGCTTCTGGAGTACATCTGCAGCTTCCAGCGTACGCAAATTGCAAAGTGGCAAATGTTTTTTGTCACCAAGTGTCACCGTGACAAAACGCAACATTCATCGTAATCATGTTTGCCATTTCGGAGTCACATCTCGTTAACTATCGAAGCGATGTGAGCTGACAACATATCATGATGATGTGAATTAAGGCAATAACTTAAACTCTGTCAGCCCGCAAGTTTCTCTCCTCCCCCATTCCCCCCAAACTTCTTCTCTTTGCCAGCTCTGAAACCCACATTTCAATATGCTCCTGTTCTTATGTATTAAAGGAGAGCTGGCATGTCAGAGTCACAGTCCCTGGGCTTTGCATATCTTACACGGCCCCTGATTACGACAGTCAGTGGCAGCAGCAGCAGGCTCCCAGATTTACACCACGGCACCGGGGCAATGGCATTACACGAGACATTGGCAGGAAAGGCCTGTCTACATGAAAGACAGCGTCCACGGGATCCCTGCTGAGGCCAACCAAAACCACCAGGGTGCCGTCAATGGCATAACCGCTGTTCTGGTCCGCCAGAACCGCTGCTCAGACTCAGGCCTGATTTCATGTCATGTAATGGTGGCTCCTATTGCCCTTGGACTATGTCGTTCCAAACATTGTAATTGCTCTGTTCTTGTTAAAGACACAAGACAAAAGAATCGTGTTAGCATACAGAAAAAAACATGTATACTACCATGGCAACTGTAACAGTTAGATTTCTATTCAGAGACTACACAAACACACAAAACACAAAATGTATTATTGCGCTGTTGCTTTAAGAGGGGAGGACAGTTGAATAAGTGAATGTCTCATTGGTTAGTCATGTCGTCTTACTCGATTACCACGTTCTCTGCAATGGGGTCATGCAAGTGAGCACAGATGAACAGCCCTCTAATGGATTACTACTCGCAGCCTAAGTCCGCTTTTCCCTCCAGACCTTAGCAATAGATGTTGATGTAGTACTGAGCAGACAACGGTTTGTATGATAGTGCTGAGTCATTAGTGCTTTTTTCAGTCCGTTTCGGTTCGACAATTAAAAAAATCAGCCCTGTTTCTATTTCTATATATTTTTTAACATGAAATATATTATGAAATAATGAATATATTATGAAATAATGAAATAAATTTATGAAATAATGACGTTACAATGATTTTAGAGCTTTTTAATGGAAATTCCAAAGCCAAAAATGGTAACATTCAATTACCAAAACATTGAAATATTCCGTTGTCTGTCAGCTCCACCTTGGTAGACATTAATAGAAAAATAGGAAATTACTATGAAATAATAAAATACTTCAGTTGTGTATATTGCTTAGCTTTATTTGATTACTTTATTATTTGAATTCCTTAAAGTAATAATTCATCTCTGCTCAGGCAGTAGCAGTCGCCCGCCAGGCCATCTAACGTTATGTGCTCCCCAGACTGTACCGTCTTAAGTCATCCTAATTAGCTAGCCTAAGCATGCTGCAGAGCTGTCTTATGAAATCATTTGACTAGTTCTTCAAAGTAGATAAGGTATACTTTCACAAACTATCTCTGTCCCTCTCGTTTTGTGTTGTGTACATTACTTTCATGCGGTCTATGCAGTCTGTGTGTATCTAACCTAAGGTAGCAGCGTAAAAGTGTATCCGTCCAGAGACCTGTACACAATGATGAGATGCGCCACTACAGTCCTTGGTTCGATTCCAGGCTGCATCACATCCGGCCGTGATTGGGAGTCCCATAGGGCGGCGCACAATTGGCCCAGCGCTGCCCGGGTTGGCGGGGTAGGCGCGTCATTGTAAATAAGAATTTGTTCTTAACTGACTTGCCTAGTTAATTAAAGGTTAAATAAAAAATGGGAGTTGTTGTCCAAAGGCGGGAAGACAGGCGACAAGCTTAGGTCCAAAATAAACCCAAAGAAACACATTGGGCTTATCTTGGACAGATTTTGGCGAGAGTGAAACCTCTTGCTTCGCCTCTACCTCTCAGATCAGTCTGATCAGTCTCTGAGCCGGAATAAAATGGCGCAATAGATTATGGTCATTGTAGTTAATTACCACGTTTCTGTGCTGAACTAGGTTGAATATTTGCTTAGTGAAAACTACAACTCCCTTCAGCCAAGTGTCCCATACTTATGACTTGATTTCTCCAAGAAACAGCACGTTGGGCTCACAAAAAAAACCGAACTAAATGATATTCAAGTAATTGAACCGACGTCGGTCAATTAGTTGTTTAATAACCCCCAAAAATGTGGTTAATCGCTCAGCACTATTGCATGATGACAATTTTAGTATACAGACTGTAATATAATCCGTAAACACTTTCCACACAGAGATAGACTGAGGACGGAAGTGCTCGAGGTGTATAAAAACACACCGAAAAAAAACTATGCCGATGGAAATGATGTACTAGCAGCCTATTTCATAGTGTTTCACTTTATATCCATTGTGTTCCAAACACTTTTTACACAACAGGGATTTTTAATTAACTATGGATTGGAGTGGGTGAGCAGTAATGAGAGAGAACTGAGCAGGTCTGAAAAGGGAGAGAAACATTTTCTCAATTAGTTTTTTATAAGTAAATTAGGAGTAAATTTGATTTGTGCCTGACGTTTTGAAGACTGGGTAGTATTTATCAGCTATATTATACTGCTCTAATTCTTTACCAACAACCAGGGACCTTCATCATATCTTCTGTCTCTTCCCATCTGTTGACACACCCATACAATCAGAAAGTTACTGAATATATTCTGATCTACCACCAGAATATAGTATTGCATGACCATACTGACCAACGTGTTTTTTTCAAAATCTCTAGTCTATTTCGTCTATTTAAACTGGTATAACCCTACATACCCTGACAGAGGTCTTAATTGGGTTCACCTACTTTTAAACAGGGGGAGTTTAAATAATGAACCGGAAATTGCTGCCTGTGGAACTGGAAGTTCCTTAAAAAAAGTATAATCCTGAAATAGAAAATGCACACAAGCCCAATGTGAATGCTAATGCTTTCTCTTTCTTATAATAAGTTAACTTCCTGATTTAATAAGGAGATGAAGGACAGTTTATGTGTTCTACACGGTACTTAGTATTAAACTCGTCTTGTGTATTGAAGAGCTTTCAGTGCAGCCTTCCTTCCTGTCTGGACAACCATGGTGATTCTCTTTCCACGGCTGTGACCTAATTTTCCACTACAATTTGCTGATGATATTCATGTAAAACATAACTGAGGGAAGAGGGCTGGTTTAAACTTTCAACATGCACTATGACTAATGTGAACTGTCATGAGTGCTGTCTGTCATTAAATACAACAGGCCCCTCTGTTGCGCTGCCACCCAGCCCAGTGAAATGCCATCTGGCATCAAGCTGCATTAGTGAAGCCACATTAAACCAGGTAGGACATGAATCTTTCACAGCTCAAGGTATACTGGGGAATGTGCGGCTCTGGTCTGGCAACACACTGACTCTACGGCCTTTTACTCTCTGCAACAACACCACCCTGCACATTTTATATCAGCGAACAAGGAGAGATAATAATGTCTCCACTCAGACCAATGATTATCATACAGAACCCATCCGGTACAGTACACAACCCTGGGTGATACTTACAGGAAGAAAAACAGTCCACAGTGATACAGCTCATCTGACTTGGAAAACATTTCAACTCAGCTCCACTTTAAGACCCTGTAGTAGTACCCACTGTGGACTGTACGTAGCTGCCACAGGAGAGGAATAAGTTTAGAGGCAGGAGAGAGAGGAGAGACATACAGCAGTAAACTCACGGCGATGGTGATTAGAGTAAAACAAAGAGCCATTTCCCCTCCACCTCTGGAGTAGTGATGGCCAGAAATAGAGAGAGAGAGAGACCAGAGAAAGAACCAGAGAGACCAGAGAGATACTTTTTTGAAAGAGAGCCAGTAAAGTAGTCTCTTTATGGCCCGCCTCTCCTATCCTTTATCCTTTCTCCTCTTCTCTCTCCCCTCTCCTCTGGTCTGTCTGCTCTCTGGTCCAGCTGCTCTGCTCCCATTAGAGCCTCTCCTCCCTGGCAGGTGTCCCCTGCACCAGATGCATGGCCGTCTCCCAGAGCCCTTCTGTCCCATCATTAAGCCATCGACGCTGCATCACTGTGGACAGCGAGAAAACAGGCTGTGGCAGGAATAATCCTGCTGCTAACCTGTCCAGATGAATACCACATGGGCCTGCCAGACAAATGTTAAAAGCAGGAGCAGACAACCAACAGCCGCTACCGCAGGAGAGAGATGAAGAGAGAGGTGGAGAGAGAGAGAGAGAGACCAGAGGGAAAGAGAGGGATGGACTCCTCCTCGTCAACCTTAGTATGCAGAAAGGTGCTTTCTCTCCTCTCTCCTCCCTTTGTGCTGACCTCAACCTTGTTAGGATAGAGAGTTGGGTCCTCAGGGCTGATCCTATATGTTAGGATAGACAAATGTTAACAAAGCAGGAGCAGACAACCAACAGGCCGCTACCGCAGGAGAGAGATGAAGAGAGAGGTGGAGAGAGAGAGAGAGAAGACCAGAGGAAAGAGAGGGATGGACTCCTCCTCGTCAACCTTAGTATGCAGAAAGGTGCTTTCTCTCCTCTCCTCCTCCCTTTGTGCTGACCTCAACCTTGTTAGGATAGAGGTTGGGTCCTCAGGGCTGACTCCTATATGTTAGGATGAGAGGTGGGTCCTCAGGGCTGACTCCTCCTATCTGTTAGGATAAAGTGGTGGGTCCTCAGGGCTGACTCCTCCAATCTGTTAGGATAGGAGGTGGGCTCTCAGGGCTGACTCCTCCTATCTGTTAGGATAGAGAGGTGGGTCCTCGGGCTGACTCTTTACCTGTTGGATAGAGAGGTGGGTCTCAGGGCTGACTCCTCCTACCTGTTAGGATAGAGAGGTGGGTCCTCAGGGCTGACTCCTCCTACCTGTTAGGATAGAGAGGTGGGTCCTCAGGGCTGACTCCTCCTACTCTGTTAGGATAGAGAGGTGGGTCCTCAGGCTGACTCCTCCTACCTGTAGGATAGAGAGGTGGGTCCTCAGGGCTGACTCCTCCTACCTGTTAGGATAGAGAGGTGGGTCCCAGGGCTGACTCCTCCTACCTGTTGGATAGGAGATAGAGAGGTGGGTCCTCAGGGCTGACTCCTCCTACCTGTTAGGATAGAGAGGTGGGTCCTCAGGGCTGACTCCTCCTACCTGTTTGAGTTGAGCAGGATGGATTATATCCTCCTCAATCAACTACTTGTCTGTTTTTCTCTCTGCTGCTAGAACAGTACGTTCTCTCTCTCTCTCTCTCTCTCTCTCTCTCTCTCTCTCTGAGTCAGCCAACTCTGCCTGCCATACCCTCAGGCTCCACGGTAGAGTTGGGACCAACACACCATAACACCACCATCAGCGATGGGAGTATGGGAGAGGAATATACTAGCAGTACCAGACCTGGGTTCAAATAGAAATTGGAATAATTTTAAATTCTTTAGCTTTGCTTGATTGAGCTTGCCTTGTTATATATAGCCATGTTATTTTTTACTCATTATTGTTATTCGTTATTCAGTGTGTATTCATCCCTCGTGTCTCTATATTGTTGAAAAAAGGATCCGTAAGTAAGCATTTCACTGTTGGTCCACATCTCTTGTTTACGAAGCATGTGACAAATACAATCTGAATTGACTGCCTGGCGCAATGGAACCAATAGAATGGTCCCAAAAGTGCAAACCACACTCACCTGGCACTCCAGGCTGGCTCAATCAAACGCAAAAAAAAGTATTAGAAAGATGTGGGGAAAAACACAGCACACCAGCGATGGGGAGATGGGAGATGGAGAGGAATACAGTAGRAGTACTAACACAGGTAGGTACACATGTACAGGAAGCCCCGCGTTCCCAACTGTCAACCGCATGCAGCATTTTAATGGAGCTGCTCAGAGCGCCGAATCTAATTAACAAAGTCGTGCTTGAATAACACTGATAGACACCATTATTGTAATCACTGTCAGTTGTCATCTGAGAAACTAATTAAAAATCCAATTAGTTAAACTAGCAAGTAGCTAGTGCAGTGAAGTCACTTCAGAACAGAGATGAGCTTTTTTCATCGCATGAGGCTGCCAAACTGTAGGCTAATAACTGAGCAGAGTGGATCCTCCAGTCCTTCAGTGTTGGTCAAAACCTGGCTGTTACCCAAAATGGCACCCTATTCCCTATATATTATAGTGCACTACCTTCGACCAAAGCTGGTCAAAATGAGTGCACTACAGTATATAGGGAATAAGGTGCTATTTGGGACACTTCCCCCCCTCTCACCCTCCTCACTGTTGTCCACTCTTGCTGCATGTAAAGTACACTATTAAACACGCCTACAGTGCACCACGTTGGGAGTTGAGTCAAGGGGAGTTTAATCAAAGCCGAAATCAAAGCCAAAACTGAGAGAGGAGAGGAATATTTTCATTTAAAGAAGATATCAGATCAAATGGGAAAATGTAGTGAGCGTAATTCGAGTAGAGATGCYTTATTTAAAAGGGAATGGGTGAGTAGGACAGTAGAACTGCCATGCACTGTACCAGAGCAGAGCTCATGCTTTTTTCTTAACACTGCCTTTCTAAGTTCCTTTGACAAGTGTTGGGGAGAACTACATGTAGCTCAACTAGCAATTGAATTGCATTTTGCTATAAGCTTGGTGGTAGCTGAATTAAAATCTCGGTAATGTTTTCAGTAGTTAATTACTTTGCCATGTAGTGGTGTAGCTCAGTGGTTCTCAAACGGGGGGGGGGTACTTCAAAGTGCAGTACTGCAGAGTACTTTACAGTCATACATCTAACACTCTTGATGTCTGGATTAATCAAGTCTAATTCATGCAGGAGTCGCTAATGCAGGATCAAATGTGGTAAAGCACCATCCTCGAGCGTGCCCCTACTGCGCCTCTGCATGGCGGATGTAGYCCCTAGTAGCCCATTTAAAATACAGCCCATCCATACTTCCAGCAGCTTCAAGCACCATGGGGGTTACACGGTGGGGATGGCCTTGCAAGCCCATAAAAGAAATGMCAGGCATTAGGAGTTATCTATGGCTCTGTTGTGCAGAGGTGGCCAAGTGCACCAACTAGCCCCGTATTGCCGTAGCCATGATTTGTCATCTGGGCCGGGTAACAAATGGGCCCATCTCGGAGAGCAGGCATATTCATCAGTCTCAGGCAGGCAGAAGTACTGTAGCACTGGGCAAAGCTGGGTTGCACAACACAACTCTCCCCCCAGTTTTACTGTTTCACTGGACTAGATTTWCCAGCTCTACCATCTAGACAAGTTCCCCCTCCCTCTGCACCACRAAATGATCAGGTCTGGGAAAATGTCAAATGTATCACGGATACACACACAGGCTACGTCGCCATACACACACAGACACAGATATTAGACAAACGTACTACTGCATTGCTACGAAAGTGATGAAATGCTAAATGAGCKATATGCTACAAAACCTACATAATGCATGTCATCATAATATGTCTTTATATCAATCAATCAATTTACATCAGCAGATGTCACAAAGTGCTGTACAGAAACCCAGCCTAAAACCCCAAACAGCAAGCAATGCAGATGTAGAAGCACGGTGGATATGAAACAATCCCTACAAAGGCACGAACCTAGGAAGAAACCTAGAGAGGAACCAGGCTCTAGAGGGTTGGCCAGTCCTCTTCTGGCTGTGCCGGGTGGAGATTATAAGAGTACATGGCCATTTAAGGCCAGATTGAAGATGAGTACAATGAACCAGCTGTCTAAACCGCTGCCTCCATATCACATATACCGCTGCAGCATGAGTTTGAATCTGGCCTCCATCTTTCCCACTGTCTCTCCTCTATCCAATATAGCATACGATTCAAAAATATATAAATATACTGTACCTTTAAAATAAACAGGCCATGTAAATACAATGCGTGAGGCACAGCTGGGGTTTTATGCTGCCTTCTCATAAAAAGGACATGATTGTGTACTTGGTGGTGTGAACCATTGTTGATCTACACAAAAGGCGTAATCATCTACCATTGATGAACAGAGGTATAACACAACACACTGGTAAACTATAGTTAAAAGGCATGATTGGCAAGCCCTAGCTGGCTGGTGGTGGCTTATCAGTCCTCTGTTGCTCAGTATTTTTTCTCTCTGGCTTTCTCTGTACCTTAACCACAGTAACCATAGTGCAGGCCTGATTCATGGCTTCATTTGTCCACTGTTGTCCATACAGGGTGGACGACAAAATAGTATTTTCTCTGTCTTTTTCTGTCCTGTTTTCGTCTCCTGTTGTGTTCTGACGTGATGCTCTTCACTCTGCCAGGACTGGCATTAGCAGCTGGACTGGATTCACCACACAAACAACAACTGCTGTTTGTAATTAGCTCCGTATTACACAATTAGACTCACTCCCAGGCCCTCCCTTTTTCTTGTCGTCTGCTCAGAGTAAATGAAGTAACAGGGTGGGCAGAACAGCTCCTTAGTTCCCATGTAACTTCCTTTGTAAGATTTAGTTGACGGTTATGCAGATGATGTGTTCAGAACATATTCTGTAAGCTTACAAGTGAAAATAGGAGTAATTTAGCCACCAAAGAAATGTATTACAATGTTCCAACAATTGACATTATACCCCCACTAGATAAAATGCATTCTCTAAAGGGCTATGACAGTGTTGAATTGAACACCCTGACAATTGCAGTGAATGGGCAGAATAATTGCCATGGATCCTTCAACGCAGACAAGAAAATAGAAAATGACAGAAAAAGAAAGCTTTCAGTTTGTCTGGGCGTATTCTTCCACCCCTGTATTTTTGTAAAGGATTGGGGAATCGATCCACAGCGGTGATATGATAATTGCAATGTTCTCCCTCTAGTCTGACTGCTCTCAGCGAGATAACCAATCCTCATTTATAGAGTGATAGAGGAGGTCCAATCTTGTTAGGTTGGAGAGGAGGGGGAGAGGAAGGAGGAGGAGAGGAAGGAGAGAGGAGGAGGAGCAGAGGAGGGGGTTATCTGTCTTAAGCCAGGCTGATAAAAGTGCTCTGTTCTGGGGCCTGGTCGTCAGGTTATCAGGCCTGCTGGAGGATCAGATCACTACTGGCTGAATGGAGCTGGATGAGCTGCTGTATCTGGTATGTCACTGGGACACTGTTATCACACAACTCCTCATTGGAAACGGAGCAGTTAGATCCAAGTCTCATCAGTACAGTGTTATCACACACAGCTTTTCATTATTGGATTTTCGCTGTGATGGAAACAGGTCCAGCAGCATCATATACTGCCCTCAAACTCAAACCTGGACCTTGGAGCCAGTTCCACTGCTTGTTTTCATTGTTCCCCTCTAATCAGGAACTGATTTAGACCTGGGACACCAGGTGGACGCAATTAATTATCACGTTTGAAAAGAAAATCAGCAGGCTCTGGACCTCATAGGGTAAGAGTTGAATACCCCTGAAATACTGTATAGCCCAGCAACCTTTCAGTTGTATACAAAACAAATAATAATAATAATATCCCAATGCCCCAGGGCAGTGATTGGGGACATTGCCCTGTGTAGGATGCTGTCTTTTGGATGGGACTTTAAATGGGTGTCGTGACTCTCTGTGGTCACTAAAGACCCCATGGCACTTATTGTAAGAGTATCGGTGTCCTGGCTTATCGGTGTCCTGGCTTATCGGTGTCCTGGCTTATCGGTGTCCTGGCTAAATTCCCAATCTGGGGCCCTCATACCATCATGGCCACCTAATCACTCCCAGCTTGCAATTGGCTGATTCATCCCCCCTCTTCTCCCCTGTAACTATTCCCCAGGTCATTGCTGTAAATGAAAATGTGTTCTCAGTCAACTTACCTGGTGAAATAAGGGTAAAAAAAAAGAAGAAAATGTATATATACATACAATAATGCCATTAAATAATGGCATTAAATATGCCATTTAGCAGCCGCTTTTATCCAGCGCGTCTAGTCATTTGTGCATACATTTTACATATGGGTAGATCCAAGTCTAATCAACTGGGAAAAACAGTACAGTGTCAAGTCCACATACTCCAGTCCATAGTCCAGTTACATATGAGCTAAGCATGTACAGCGAACAGTAGGTGCATTCCAAAGTCTCTATGAGCAGGAGACATTCTCTGTGATGTCCATAGAAGCCTATATGAAAATGTACAGACAGCAGTGTACTATCTATTAAGAGCAGTAACCCCCAGTCCATAGTTGTACAGTAAGTGCACTCTAAAGGCTGTAAGAACAGGTACGACATTCTCTATTAGTTTCATAGAAACCTGTTATAATGTACCTAGAGTACAGTACCTAGAGCACGGAGTAGTGCTTCARTAACGAGCACAGGGCTTTATTTAGAATCGACTTACATTCACGGCACACTGGCATGGCTGACAGAGGTAGGACTTCTGGTAATGATGCAAATAATACAGCGGGAAATGTGCCCGTAATGATTGATTAATTGCAGTGCCATTTGGAAGAGTTTCAAGGCTAATTTCCATGGTACCTACCCCAACCGACGACACACTTTAAAGTTCCGTGGGGATAATGGAAGACTGCGAAACACCGAGAAAAGGGTTCAAGTCAAATTAGGTGGGGACAAATATATCTAAAAACAGGGACTTACGTAGACTTCTCCATAACCAGTCAAAACAGACAGGGAGTCAAGGGGGTTCAGTACCAAGAAACGAACCTGTAAACCAGGTCTACAATAGGTCACAAAGTACAAGCTCACTGCTCCTGAATGAAATGACTAACATGCTGTCCTGTCTCAACCTAATGACTTTGGTGATGTTGTTTACTGAAGTTTGAGGACGAAAGCCAGGGACTGTCGTGCATCATCTTCATCAGAGAGAGTAGCTCATCTGCGAGCAATAGTCTGGGATAATTTGTCGGTGATGGAGACAGCAGTGACGGTGACAGAGTATGTGTGTGTGTGTGTGTGTGTGTGTGTGTGGTGTAATGTGTTGGTGTGTGTGTGTGTTGTGGTGTGGGTGTGTGTGTGTGTTGTGTGTGTGTAAGGTTTGGGGAGGGTAGCTCAAATCGGTCGTCTCGGGTGTCCAAAATGAGCGATGGCTCGGCCAAGAGCACGGCCATCAATCACGGAGGACATTTCTCTTAAGGATGCGGTCATGTGGCGTCGGTGTGCGTGTGTGTTAAGGTTGAGAGTTATGCTGAGCAGAGGGCCAGGAGGGCAGCCAGAGACACCAGCCAGCCCCCTGGGGAGTGCAACACGTCAGTTTGCAGGYAAACGGGGAGAAATACAGCTCCGGAGCTACGGAACCAAGACAGCTTCTTTCATTGACCTTTACCTTTCATTGACTGGTACTTACAAAAGAGCCTGGCTGTCAGCGTCATGGAGAGGCAAAGCAACTTTGGATGGAGTTAACTTGACTTCAGCAATTAGGGCTGTGTTGTTTCCGTTTGGATCTCAGACAGAGACAGTGGTGAACGGGGGGGGGTCTGGTTTGGGAAGTTAAGTAGCTAGGGATGAATTGACCGTTTGTTGGTTCGTTCGGTTGGTGTGTTTTAGTTTGGATCTCAGATATTAGAACTGGGGGTCTGGTTGCCAAGTCAACAGGCCACCTAATCAGAATACAAAGTGTTTCATCCGCGTTGTCTGAGAATAATCATTTCGTTGAGCATATATTGTGACAAATGAATTAAAACAAAGTGGGTCTATTTAGTGTGCCAAATCAAATGGGGCAGACCGAGAACAAGACATAAGGGTACAACCAAAATTGCACCCTTTCCCCTATGTAGTGCACTACTTTTGACAAGGCCTGCATAGGGCACTGGACAAAAGTAGCGCATTATGTGGAGAATAGGGTGCCATTTAGGGTGCAGACAGGGTGTGTGTCTGATCTCTTGCCTTGTTGCCCAGAGCAGTAGGTCTTTGATCTGCAGTGTGGTCAAGGTGGGCCAGAGAGATAACTTTATCCTTGGAGGGACCTGGGACTTAGCCAGTCTAAGCATGGCTGGTTGGCACTCTCCTATTAAGATGTAATGGCAAGGTTGGCAAGGTTGACCCTGACACACACACTCACACGTGTTGCACACATACAGATTTGTGTATAGAGGATTTAGAAGAGAGGATAGAGAGGCTACTCCATATAAACTTCATACATTGTGTGTGTGTGTGTGTGTGTGTGTGTGTGTGTGTGTGTGTGTGTGTGTGTGTGTGTGTGTGTGTGTGTGTGTGTGTGTGTGTGTGTGTGTGTGTGTGTGTGTGTGTGTGTGTGTGTGTGTGTGTGTGTTGTGTGCAATGCCAAAATGAGAACTTCAGAAAGAAAGACATCACTGTGGCTCTCAGAACTGATGGAGAATTCTCATCATTTAATAGATTCTGTGACCTGCCTCTGCCCTCTATCTCTGAGCCAGAAAGAAAACAAAACGCACGCACGCGCACACACACACATACACAGACACACACACAAAGGAAACACCGATGATCACAGACAGCTTCAAGATGTTCAGTGTCTGGAAGAAGTACTAAAAACCACATAATACACAGGAATATTTCAAGTCCTTCCAAGAACTTACGTAACAGTACTTTGGTATTATACTGTATATAAATGATTAATATTATTTGCCAAGGCTATCAGCTGAAGAGGCTTCAATGAGGCTTCCATTTATCTCAGAACTGGGATGCTGCTATTGACGTGCAGAACGAGAGAGTGATGCAGGCAGCCAAAATCTGCCAGAGGAAGTTTCACTGACAAGTGACACATTCCGGAAGGACTCTCTCTCGCTGAACTTTAACAGTAAAGTTGGCCGCTTATGAGTATCGACAGGCACGCCTGGAGGACGCGGACAAGACGATTGATTTTGCCTTAAACGTTTTTGCCGAAGGAAGAAAAGCTGGTCGGTTTMGGAYAAGCGGGGAAGCAGGCGGGTGGCAGGGACAAAGTGTACATCACTCTCTCTTTTGCCTGCTCCAATCAATCCCATCTCCATCCACTCTCCCAGGAAGGGAGTGTGTGGCTTATTCTCCCCCCCAAGAAACGCAGCCTTGCAGAGGCAGCAGAAATACTGGCCAAGGGCATCTGACTCTGGATGGCCCTGGTTCCATCTTRGTCTTATCTCATCTCATCCCAGCAGGCTGAGCCGAGTCCGGTCCGGTTTCCGCCCCCACAGTTCGAGATCACAGCGAGCCTAAGTCAATGGGCCATTGCTGGCCTGAAGCAATGTTTTATCCCTGGCCCTTGTGACACACCGGTTACTACTCCACTTCACAAAGCACTTCTACCAGAAAATGGCGATCACAATCTATTATGAATACAGTGGGCAACTGTGTGGGTTGGATTGTCCTGTTGAAGCGTAGTGCCATGTGGAACTGAAATTAGTTTTTTTGACCATGAGAGAGAGAGAGACTCCCGAGCCGTACTTAAAGCTTTTGATGACGGTCCTGAAGTGTTCCCTGTACAATTTCATTTCAACAGAAAAACTATAATTATACCGAATGGTGAACGCTGCATTGTCACTTAAGTTTCTATTTAAAGAAAGGGTATGTTTGATAAGGGTTAATGTATCAGAAACCATGAAGAGCATATTTTTAAAATGTGTTAAGGCAACACACTGTACACTGAGTGGACATAACATTAAGAACACCTTTCTAATATTAAGTTGCACCCACTTTTGCCCTCATCACAGCCTCACTCCATCGGGGCATGGACTCTACAAGGTTTCGAAAGCGTTCCACAGGGATGCTGGCTCATGTTGACTCCAATGCTTCCCACAGTTGTGTCAAGTTGGCTGGATGTCCTTTGGGTGATGGACCATTCTTGATACACACGGAAACTATTGAGTGTAAAAAACCCAGCAGCGTTGCAGTTCTTGACACACTCAAAACAGTGCGCCTGGCACCTACTACCGTACCCTATTCAACGGCACTTAAATCTTTTGTCTTGCCCATTCACCCTCTGAATGGCACACATACACAATCCATGTGTATGTGTTTTGTTCACTCAGTGTACAGTAGACAGATCAATGGAGCCCGGGTTGAATTAACATATTTCAGTCGCTGCAATTAGTCTGGCCAAATAAAACATGGACATAGCTTTGAGTTGGCTTACTTCACATTGATCCTTAAAGCTGATCCTGAGCCCAAAACGCTTAGTCTACATTAGACGCGTCCTGTGCAGTATAAGTCTTTAAGACAATGGATTTTCCTCTTACCTTGATTCTATTTATTGCTAAGGTACCGTAATCGAGGCATTTTAAGGCGATTTACAACACCGTTCGGAGGTCTTAATTAGCTTAGCTTGGTGGATAATTAACACGTAACATTAAAGAGGGGTCCTAAACCCACCTGTCTTGTTAGGGGAAGAAATACAGGTATTTGTKCTCTGTAGCTCAGTTGGTAYAGCATGGTGCTTGCAATGCCCAGGTAGTGGGTTTGATTCCCGGGACCATCTGTACGTGAAATGTATGCACGCATGACTGTAAAGCTCTATTCGCACAGGACTAGTATTACTAGAGAACGTTGGTTATGTAATTATTACTCCAGAATGTCTGTTATTCCAGATGACGATTTGGACAGGATTTTATATATGTATATATATATTTTTTAAGTTGACTTAATTTCCAAATGTTTAGGTCAGTTGTATGCTGCTGCTTTGAGATCTATTAACAGCAAGGGTTGCATTTTACAGGCACAATATATTTTACTGATGCATTTGGCAATATTAAATTAATCCGCACAAAACATGTGAACAAAAGCATTCACTGTGAAAGTTGATACATGCAGGACATTCATATATAGGCTATGCCGCAGCACTTCGTTCAATTGATCAAATCAGTAATTGTTTTCTTGCTCAAACCCGCGAGCAACACCTGTCAAACTCAAACTCAGATTGATTTCTCTCAATAACACAGGGCTGTCGATTCACACAGGACTAGTATTATCAGAACACTTCGGAGTTTGCCAAAAACAGTAGTTTATTCTGTCTGGAATTATTACTCTCCTGCCACGTAAAAATGACAGACGTGTCAGATTTGGACCGCACTAAAATGACAGATGTGGTGTTTTGTGCTCGTGCACATAATTACATTACCCAACCTCCCCCAGTAAAACTAATCCCGTCTCAATAGGGCTTTAGTTTCTTTGGATAAAAGCGTCTGCTAAATGGCATATAGTATTATATTAGGTATTGACCCCAAAAGTAGTGGACAAGATACAGTACTGTAGATACCTATACATTTGGGGTTGACTGACACCTCTATCGCCGGTGGGGTCAATTCCATCTAAATCACAGTCAATTCAGTAATTGAATTGCATTATTCTGGAGTAATTCTAGGTTAAATGCAACACACCAGACACATAAACCAGATGTTTCAGAATTGTACATGGTAGAAGTCAGAACACTCCCAAAACAACTTTTAAAAAGGATGTTTGATTTCATTTCAATTGAAACTAAGTGTTTGACGCTACTGTAACCGTGTCGAGGTTTTCTGGGAAAAGTGAAATTCAAATTATTATACAGCCCTTAATTAAAGTGTCTGCTCATGTCATTTTATGTCAGAGCTTCCTTGTTTGAATGTTTGAATATGGAATGGAATGGAGACTTCCAGAGGGAACTTCAGTAATGTAAAGTAACTTTCTACATTTGATTGATATACAGGACAGTGGATAAATGAATAATTCAATAATATTCCAAGGACACGCCCTTCTGAATTGGCAGAGAATATGTTTCGCTTGCATTCATTCTCTGTTCTCTCGTCACACACAGAACGGAACAGGTGGTAATTATTCATTGTCAGTCTGATACGGCGTGCTAGACTGTGTGTGTGAGAGAGAGAGGGAGGGAGGGAGTGTGTGTAGATAGAGTGTGTGTGTTTGTGTGTGTGAGAGAGAGAGAGAGTGTTTGTGTGCGTGTGTGTTCATGAGTGCATGCGTGGTCTCAAGGGCTCCCTGTTGGCTTCCAATCTCATAAAGCCTGTTTTGGTTTATCCAAAAGGCAGAGTAAAAATGTTCAGTAATTACCCCCAAATWTAGCTCCCTAAAGGTAAATCCCACATCCACAAATCCCAGACTGTAGCTTTAGCCAAAAGCTAAAACAACTCTACCGCTGAGCTGCCGTGACCCCTCACCACTCAGCTCTCCCAAAAGGCAACAGAGAATTACATTTCTGTATTTTTTGCTACACACCATTGGCTTTAAGTGCCTCCAGGACTTCCATCACTAGCATCTGTTGAGACAAGGCGTCAGTTGGATCTATGGGGAGGGTTAGAGAAGAGAATTGGGGATGAAATCTAAAGTGCAGGCTGGTGTTTCGCAGGTTAGCGMTTTTTGTCATGAATCTTGTTCTGGYGGCAGCTCAAGTGGTCAATAGCTGGTCTATAGCTGGCACAGCCATAAAGGCATAAAATCTGATTTAAAACCTGACCCTAACCTTAACCACACTGCTAACCCTAATGCCTAACCCTAACCTTAAATGAAGACTGAAAATAAATAAATAATTCTTGAATTTTTACAATATAGCCAATTTGAGGCTGGTCCATCAGATATCGAGCAGTTCTGCCTCAAGGACGGTTTATAAAAATGACCTATTCCTCACCCATTAAAATGTCTGCCTTTCAAATACTATATTTTGATAATCCATTAAGCTCATATACAGTCACCGTTAAGGCTAGGCTACCTCATCATCAAACAACCAAGTGAAGTAAGAACTCTAATTACTAGTTTCAATGTAATTAAGGTTTATTGTATAATGTATCTATACTAGGGCTGACCCCATTTAGTCGACAGGCCGGTCATTTCTGTTAATGCATTCAATATATTATTATTACAGTTGTTTACCGTTTTCATTGTCTGAGTGGATACGTTGTTTGCAGAACTCACAACCTATGCTACACTTGTGAGAGACAAGTTTTTGTTCATTTCATTCCATTTTCGAGTTTTGTCAATTTATTAATCACCGTTGTTGAGTAAGGACTAGAGGTCGACCGATTATGATTTTTCAACGCCGATACCGATACCGATTATTGGAGGACAAAACAGTCGGCCGATTTTTTGTTTTTGTTTGTAATAATGACAATTACAACAATACTGAATGAACACTTATTTGAACTTAATATAATACATAAATAAAATCAATTTAGCCTCAAATAAATAATGAAACATGTTCAATTTGGTTRAAATAATGCAAAAACAAGTTGGAGAAGAAAGTAAAAGTGCAATATGTGCCATGTAAGAAAGCTAACGTTTAAGTTCCTTGCTCAGAACATGAAGAACATATGAAAGCTGGTGGTTCCTTTTAACATGAGTCTTCAATATTCCCAGGTAAGAAGTTTTAGGTTGTAGTTATTATAGGAATTATAGGACTATTTCTCTCTATACGATTTGTATTTCATATACCTTTGACTATTGGATGTTCTTATAGGCACTTTAGTATTGCCAGTGTAACAGTATAGCTTCCGTCCCTCTCCTCGCTGCTACCTGGGCTTGAAACCAGTAACACATCGACAACAGCCACCCTCGAAGCAGCGTTACCCATGCAGAGCCAAGGGAACACCTACTCCAAGTCTCAGAGCGAGTGACGTTTGAAACGCTATTAGCGCGCACCCCGCTAACTATCTAGCCATTTCACATCGGTTACACCTATGCTTGAAGCATTGCGAAGAGCTGCTGCAAAACGCACGAAAGTGCTGTTTGAATGAATGCTTACGAGCCTGCTGGTGCCTACCATCGCTCAGTCAGAATGCTCTGTCAAATCACAGACTTAATTATAACATAATAACACACAGAAAACGAACCTTAGGTCATTAATATGGTAGAATCCGGAAACTATCATCTCGAAAACAAACATTTATTATTTCAGTGAAATACGGAACCGTTCCATATTTTATCTAACGGGTGGCATCCATAAGTCTAAATATTCCTGTTACATTGCACAACCTTCAATGTTATGTCATAATTACGTAAAATTCTGGCAAATTAGTTCGCAACGAGCCAGGGGCTCAAACTGTTGCATATACCCTGACTCTGCGTGCAATGAATGCAAGAGAAGTGACACAATTTCACCTGGTTAATATTGCCTGCTAACCTGGATTTCTTTTAGCTAAATATGCAGATTAAAAATATATACTTCTGTGTATTGATTTTAAGAAAGGCATTGATGTTTATGGTTAGGTACAGTCGTGCAACGATTGTGCTTTTTTTGCAAATGCGCTTTTGTTAAATCATCCCCCGTTTGGCGAAGTTGGCTGTCTTTGTTAGGAAGAAATAGTCTCACACAGTTGGCAACGAGCCAGGCGGCCCAAACTGCTGCATATACCCTGACTCTGTTACAAGAGAAGTGACACAAAGAAATTCATGTGAGCAGGCAATATTAACTAAATATGCAGGTTTAAAAATATATACTTGTGTATTGATTTTAAGAAAGGCATTGATGTTTATGGTTAGGTACACGTTGGAGCAACGACAGTCCTTTTTCGCAAATGCGCACCGCATCGAATATATGCAACGCAGGACACGCTAGATAAACTAGTAATATCATCAACCATGTGTAGTTAACTAGTGATTATGAATGATTGATTGATTGATTGATTGTTTTTTATAAGATAAGTTTAATGCTAGCTAGCAACTTACCTTGGCTTCTTACTGTATTCGCGTAACAGGCAGGCTCCTTGTGGAGTGCAATGAGAGGCAGGTGGTTAGAGCGTTGGACTAGTTAACCGTAAGGTTGCAAGATTGAATCCCCGAGCTGACAAGGTAAAAATCTGTCGTTCTGCCCCTGAACAAGGCAGTTAACCCACCGTTCCTAGGCCGTCATTGAAAATAAAAATGTGTTCTTAACTGYCTTGCCTAGTTAAATAAAGGTGTAAAAATATATATATATATAGCGATTTCTGATTGTTATGAAAACTTGAAATCGGCCCTAATTAATCGGCCATTCCGATCAATCGGTCGACCTCCAGTAAGGACTCGCACCTAATTACGCATCATGCACATGCACAACTAGCTAGCTAGGACTAGTCTACCTGGCCTGCGTGCAAATGCAGGCCTATAAATATGCCCATTTGGGGATGTATAAAAGTATATTTGATTATCTTAACATATCACCACTAATGAGCTGTGGACCTCAAACAGCAACTAAACAAAGTATGTTTTTAGACTCAATTGAGAATGCAAATATTTCCAGCTCTCTCCATTTCGATAACCACTCCGCATTAAAAGGAAAAATGTAATGCTCTGTTCCAGTCATAAAATACTTGATTACTTCTTATCCCTTGCACAAATAACCTACAGCTGTGTCTGTCCCGAGCTGACTGGCACGGGAAACTCTGAGGGCCCAGAATATGTTTTGGCAATGGCAATAAAAGTTACTTTTAGATTTGTATCATTAACCACAGACAATGATTTTGATATACCAAGACTATTATAAATTAAATGAAACTGTACCACAAAAATGTGCATATCAAAATCATAACAGGCACACAGATCAGTAGGAATGGTAAGATAAATTGGCACTCCAAATGGAAAAGGTTGCCGACCGTTGGTGTAGCCTAGCAACTCCAGGAGCGTAAAGGRAGAGGCGGAACTATAGTTTTATATATGGGGTGGCCAGGGGGTGGCCAAGGTTACTTCAGGAGGTCCATAGACCATGACAGAAAATGTGTGTGTTACCCTAACCTGGCATCTAAGGAGCATGAATGAATCCTATGATTAGGGCTGGGCGATATGACGATATACATGTTGTGTGACGATAGAAAAACGTCTACCGTTTCATATTATGCTCTATCGTTTATTTCGTTGTGTCGCAAGTCACACTCTTTACGGCAATATTTTATGTCAACGTGCCGTGTGGAAGGAAATTTACAACACAAACAAACATGGAGGAGAGTGAACGTGACACAGAGCACGGAGACCATAACTAAAAGAAGGGCTACTTCGGTCGCATGGACATCGTTTGGGTATGAAAAGTCTGACACGGACCAGACGTCCTCTGCAAAATATGCCGCAGGCCAGTCCCAACAACATGCTCAAACACCACTAACCTATTTCACCATCTACGGTCTACGGATGAGACCCAAAAAAGTACAGTTGAGTGCTCAAAACAGTGGCTATATTTTAGGCCTATATTTATTTTGTTTGCAACTATAGTTGAAGTGTTTTCTGTCTACCTTTTTAGATTTTATACATTCATATTTTATATTTGTTACATGCTGAATTGAAAATTTGCACAAAGGTTCTAAATAAAAGGAGAAATAATCAAATATGAGTAAGTACTTTTTAATAGTTGAGTATAATTCAACATGTAATAAGAAATAGGCCTTTACATGTGGTCATTTTCTATAGACAATTTATTCATTGAATTTACAGAAAATGTGTATATTGTGATATGTATCGTTATCGGGATATGAAATGACCTATATCGGGATATGAGATTTTGGCCATATCGCCCAGCCCTACCTATGATTGCTGATTAGAGGTAGAAGTGATAATTCACTTAACCTGGAGTTCTTCAATGTGGTAGACAGTGTGGTCCAAAAGGTTACTTCACTAGAGTTGAACATCCCCCAACATCCCCAAAAAAATCTGAAAAAAAGCTCAAGCACCAAGGAGATAATATAGCATGTGTGTGTTACATAAATTGCATAGTTTATTTACTAAAAAGTACATTTACAGAAAAACACACTGCAATTTGACATACCAGGTATCATGCAGAAACAGACATGAAAAATATAAATAATTTTGGTGCCCATCAATATTACAAACTTACAGTATCATATTTATGCTTATATACAGTTGGAATTTTACATACACTTAGGATGGAGTCATTATAACTCGTTTTTCAACCACTCCACAAATTTCTTGTTAACAAACTATAGTTTTAAAATACTATAGTATTTTTCCAACAATTGTTTACACTTATAATTCACTGTATCACAATTCCAGTGGGTCAGAAGTTTACATACACTAAGTTGACTGTGCCTTATACAGCTTGGAAAATTCCAGAAAATTATGTCATGGCTTTAGAAGCTTCTGATAGGCTAATTTACATAATTTGAGTCAATTGGAGGTGTACCTGTGGATGTATTTCAAGGCCTACCTTCAAACTCAGTGCCTCTTTGCTTGACATCATAGGAAAATCAAAAGAAATCAGACCTCAGACAAAAAAATGGTAGACCTCCACAAGTCTGGTTCCTCCTTGGGAGCAATTTCCAAATGCCTGAAGGTACCATGTTCATCTGTACAAACAATAGTACGCGAGTATAAACACCATGGGACCACACAGCCGTCTAACCGCTCAGGAAGGAGACGCGTTCTGTCTCCTAGAGATGAATGTACTTTGGTGCGAAAAGTGCAAATCAATCCCAGAACAACAGCAAAGGATCATGTGAAGATGCTGGAGGAAACAGGTACAAAGTATCTATATCCACAGTAAAACGAGTCCTACATCGACATAACCTGAAAGGTCGCTCAGCAAGGAAGAAGCCACTGCTCCAAAACCGCCATAAAAAAGCCAGACTACGGTTTGCAACTGCACATGGGGACAAAGATTGTACTTTTTGGAGAACTGTCCTCTGGTCTGATGAAACAAAAATAGAACTGTTTGGCCATAATGACCATCGTTATGTTTGGAGGAAAAAGGGGGAGGCTGCAAGCCGAAGAACACCATCCCAACCGTGAAGCACGGGGGTGGCAGCATCATATTGTGGGGTGCTTTGCTGCAGGAGGGACTGGTGCACTTCACAAAATAGATGGCATCATGAGGACGGAAAATTATGTGGATATATTGAAGCAACATTTCAAGACATCAGTCAGGAAGTTAAAGCTTGGTCGCAAATGGGTCTTCCAAAAGGACAATGACCTCAAGCATACTTCCAAAGTTGTGGCAAAATAGCTCAAGGACAACAAAGTCAAGGTATTGGAGTGGCCATCACAAAGCCCTGACCTCAATCCAATAGAAAATTTGTGGGCAGAACTGAAAAAGCGTGTGCGAGCAAGGAGGCCTACAAACCTGACTCAGTTACACCAGCTCTGTCAGGAGGAATGGGCCAAAATTCACCCAACTTATTGTGGGAAGCTTGTGGAAGGCTACCCGAAACGTTTGACGCAAGTTACACAGCCCTTGCTAAGTCAAGAGAGCTTGATTGGAGTATGTCAGAAAGACATTTGGCATCACCAAGCACTTTACAAAAGGTAACCAAAAGCCCTATGAAATGTAAATCTATCTGAGAAAGAAGGCCCCTTGCCTCCACTGATCTATCACCARTATTTTCAAGTGTGATATCCTGTAGCACTCTCAGAACTGCTGGAAGCCTGTCCCTCAGATTACAGCATGCCATGTATCTGCATGCCCACCTTACATCCGTAAGTCTCTGTAGTTCCCTGGGCTGCTGCTGTGGATACAGCTCTTTCTGAACTGCAAGCCACATGAGATGAACGTACGAGCCAGATACAAAGTTATAAAGCTTCTGCAGGAGAGCAGAAAAGTGAACTGCCTCAGGCACTGATTTTACAGCATCGACAAGAACCAAATTCAAACAATGTGCATTACAGTGGACATCAAATGCAAATCTTTAACTGTTTTTAATCCGTGCAGACAGACCAGAATACTTTCCGCTCATGACAGATGCACCGTCATAGCCTTGCCCCACAAGATTATTTCTGTAGTCCAGACCATATTTTTCAAGGCAATCAATTATAATTTTTGTGAGACCTGCTGCATCTAAGCTTTCAGCTGACTGAAAGTGTAAAAAGCTTTTGTGGATGGCCCTGTTGTAATAGTACCTCACAACTAAAGACATTTGTTCTTTTTCTTTAAATCTTTAGTTTCATCTGCAATTACACTAAAAACTTGACTTTCTTTTACTTCTCTTCTTATTTCACTTTGTACCATCTCAGCAAAGCCCTCAAGAACTTCCTTCTGGATTTGGTGGCTTGTGTACTTAGCATTGCCACATGCATTCAAACTTTTCTCTATGAGAGGGTCATGCTTTGCTATTTCTTCTAAGTTTGTCAAAAAATGACCCTTGTTGTGAGAGTCATTAGACTCTCGATGACCTCTCTGGGCTATATTTTGCGTGGCAGTTAACAGGCGCACATCTGCAATTGTTTTACTTGTAAGTACAGTTTTCCTCCACTTGCTTTTCCCGGTCCTCATTTATGACATCTAACATTGATGAGTTGCTGTCAATAGACCTTTTATGCTGATTCCAAGCACACATAGCATTGATATGATGCTCTGCCTTCGAATGGAGCTTGAACACAGAATCTTTAAACAGCGCCTTTTTCCAGGTACAAAAACCTGACTGTGATGTGAAGGCAGATTCAGGTGTATTGGGCAGAGAAAAATGCCTACAGACGAAAAACAATAAGTCGAATCTTGACTTACAGAATATTCAAGCCATGAATTGTCCTTATACCAGGAGTTGTTGAAAGCCCCATTCCTAATTCCATGCTTTCCCATGAGTTCTGGGAAATGTTTTCAAACACAGCTGTACAGGACCCTCTTCTCTGGATCTTGAAGTGTCTGAAATACACATTAAATAATGTGTTATATCTCTATGGAAATGAATAATTAAGGGATCCACAAGATTAGATACCAACAGCTGCTAACTAACATGTGTAGTTTAACGTATAGGCCTGGCCTACCATTGGGTCCTGTTGGAACAGCATATCTGGTGCTTGATGCAGTTGGGAGGGGCTCGATGACATCTCCTGGCAGCTCTGGCTCACTGTCTTGCTCTTGCTCTTGCTCAAGGTCTCTGTGTCATCCCTTGATACAGKTACTACATTAAAATAACACAAGAACCATTAGTGTATAATCACAATAAAAATGCCACAGCCATCAAAACAAGAACACACATGAATCAACAACCAACATTTTAAAGTGAGGCTTAATCTGACAAAATCATATATTACAAGCTGAAGCTGATCTTAAATTCTGAACTGGGCATGTGACTGACTGCCTGGTAGATGCTCTGACCTGGTGGTGGTAGACTGGGTCCTTGTGAAGTCTGACCACACTGACTCTGACTAGCCTCAGGTAGGGAGCTGTTCTGGGGTCCGGGTGGTGATGCAAGGGCTGGGGTCTGTTTGCACCTGATCCGCCTGTTTGTGATTCTTTAAAAATAAGTCTGATATCTCTCCCTTTCATTTCATGTTTAATTGACCCTATGCAAAAAAATATGGTTACATCTAAGCATCCAATTACCCACATTTTAGTCCAATCTCAATCTTAATTACAAATCCCCATTATCATAACTGTATCTTAAAATCAACTACCAGCCTAAGTTACTAGTTAGATCATGGCTAGCCCTACTCTGCAGTAAGCAACTTAGCTAGCTATAATTTCTTATGCCTTTACGATAGCAAACAGGCTATAGTTATAATTTCTTATACCTTTACGATAGCAAACAGGATATCTACAAATTGTGGTAATCTTTTTATAACGTTAACAGATCGATAATAACAATTGTTCGTTTTGAGTTCAAGTACAAGAATCTAACTGAGATAATGGATTTCAAATTGCTGATTGTTAACTTTCTGAACACTGACAGCTGTAGCCTACTAGTTACCCCACATTAGCTAAACATTAATATACTGTAACTTACGACACTGCACTGTATATGTGTGTATTACTAGCACAGATGTAAATATAATGTTTGGCTAAATTGGGAACCGATCTCTCTTATCTGATTAACTGTCTGTTAATGGAGCCAAAGGTCTAACGTTAACTTACACAGCGACACAAAGTTTAGGTTTAGCATCGGGTTTAAAACTTACTTCAAATATGATGCTTTCGCCAATCGCCAAAAGATCTCGTGGAGCTGTGGGAATATTCTCTCTTCTTCTTCTGTATGTTCTTCTCATTTTTATTCTTCTGTATCTCACAACAAACGTTAATATTCTCTCTTCATCGTCCTCGATTTGAAAAATGTGCGCCGAATGTAAAAAAAAAAAAAATGCTTCTTTCAACAAGAGGTAAAATGAGATGTCAATCAGCATCAAACTGCCAGTAGCAAATACAATTTTGGGGTGGCACCCGGGGTGGCCAATCAGATGTCAGGGGTATCCAGTGCCACCCCGGACACCACTCTGGCTCCGCCCCAGCGTAAAGGCAAAATCTGCAAATGCCAGCAYCAGCAGGAGGAGGGTCGGAAACAGTTTCTTTCTTCTGGTTAGGCTATATTGATCTCTGGCTCCCTCTTGAGTCATTTGTGTGTCTTAATTATTTAATCAAACAGCGTGCTTACAGCTTCAGACAAGTTCAGTACATACAGTCTATGGAAAAATACATCCAGCTGTGTATACATTTAAACCAATCGATTGGTGATGACTCTCGGTCGCCTAAAATGTTAATTTTGCAATTAGCACACCTTTGAATAATACATAGAAGAAAAAGAGCAAAAGCGCCTAACAGAGTGCCATCACAGTTCTAGCTAAATGACACTGAATGAGGGGACATGTCATGATTCATTAAATTCTGTGGAGTGAATTCAATTTGCGCCCATGTTTTAATGAGTGCCCAGCAGTGGTTAATTTGGAGATAACCATTTCACATTGCTTCTCAGGGTATCTTTCACAAGAACAGCTTTCCTTTCTAAAGACTTAGCTGAAGTGTGTGTGAGTGTGTGTGGGGGGGNCTCTCTCTCTCTTTCTCTGTGTATGTTACTGCCTGTGGAGGGTGAATGGTGATTTGGCTTAACTATAAAAGGAAACATTTACAAAGCACACACAATACACAGCTGGATGTTTTTGCAAGGTCTTCCATTTAGCTAAGGATTGTTCTTTTAAAAACTTCAAAGCACTTTAAAGTTTTAATTTAGGCTATTTGGTATTTACTGTGAACATTTAGTTTTCCGCTTAGTGTTTTCTAACCTGGCATGCCCTGTCATATTTCTAATTTGTCTAAAGTTAGACAGCAACAAATTCATGTTCTGAGATTTCTACCGATCTCATTGAGTCTGTCATTCAGGTAGCTTAAATTAGAAACTGTCATCTTTGATGCTTTGAGCGGTAGAATCTAATTCATATTCCATTTTCCAACCCCTCTTGTTTGAGAGCGGCAGAAATGACACTGCCAGTCAGTCAGTCTATTCCAATAAGAACACCTCTCTCTTATCTCTCACATCACATTTTTTGGGGGCGGTTGCCGSGTGATTGATGGGAATTGGATCTTTGCCCTTAAATGTTGCCGTGGAGATAAAGCGGTGGTGACAGCTCCATGCTGTGAGTGACTTCCTGGATATRTCCACGGTGACCGCGGGCGGTGACACTTCAGGAGTGACAGGTGATTTTCTCCCCCCAAGGTGTCAGAGGGGGTCTGAGCTCAGAGAGAGGGAAACTCTGAGTTCTGCCAAGGTGAAGACCTTTGGACACAATTCAGCTGAGTCCTTGCCAACAGGTCTCCGATTGGTTGGTTCACACATTGCAGGTACCAGGATAATTGGACTAGGTGTACCTTTAATACAGGGTAAAACATGCACATTTGAAGCAGCAGTACATATGTCTAGACAATATAACGAACAAGCAGCACATCAGTTTTTAAGCAATAAGGCATGAGGACCTGGGGATTATCATGTGATAACTCACGACTAAGGGCTGTTCTTAGGCCCGAGGCGAAGCCAAGGGAAACAGCCTTTTAGAGGGGGTTATCAGACGATTTTTTTCACCWATTTGGCCGGATCCGTTACCTCTCCTGGTTTGAACAATTATTTTAACTTTTTGCAATGTCAAAATTCAAATAAAAGCGATAAAATGTATTTCTTTTGAGTTGCCCCCCCCCCCCAGTATCTCTCTCAGAACTACAATGAGATTCAGTTTCTATGATTTATCTCCCTCTCTCTGCTCTGATAGACATGAGCCTGCAATTCTCATCTCTCCAGCATTGCACTTCATCATTTATTTCCTTATAGAATCTTAACCGTGCGAAGGGTCCTGGAGGAGCTGCAGCAACACTGATGKATTTAAATACATTTGCCAAAGTTATAGAGTTAATGCTGTTTGTTCAGAAATAAATGAAATAATTCAGAATAGCCTACTACACTAGAAAGCCTATAATTTTGCCACAGAGGATCAATAGCGTCTTTAAAAAAAATTGACTAGCTGTGGAGTGTATCCCAATAACAAGGCATAGCCTACAGTCTGAACACGTGGCAAATCTGTCAGTGAACAAACAGCATGCAGACAAAACAGGTTGGAAAGCAAATGGCTCCTGCTGAAAAGAGAAGACTCTATGCTGTAGGCTACCAAAATACTTGATCAACTTCCAAGTATTTTACAAAGTAAAACAGGAGAGAGAGGCTTCTGGCACGAAGGCATCGGCCATCACTAGCGAGGGAGCTGCGTGTCATTGGGTGAGTCAGTGGAACTGGAAAGAATTTTTAGGACTATAATTTCCTACTCATATTGTAGCCTACAATAGCTATTGATGGATTCAAGACAAGTTCGTTTTTATTGATCTCAGATTCTCAGTTGTTCTTTGTCAAAGTAGCCTCCCATTTCGATAATTTGTGTGGTATTATGGTGATTTTAAGACAATTGGGAACTCGAGTTGGAATCATGATGTCAGTGATCTTCAGGTCGGAGCTCTAGAAAGAGGCCAGAGTTCCTGACTTGGAATTCCGAGTTAGATGACTATTCAAAACAAATTTGACCAATTGGAGCTATTTTTTTTTTTAGAGTTCCCAGTTGTCTTGAACGCACGGAAGTCGGAATTCTGAGATTTCCCAGTTGCGAGTTCCTAGTTGTTTTGAACAAGGCATTAAAAAAGATTATACCAAAGTCTCCAGTCAAATGAAATGCGTTTTTAAAAGACAAACATTTTCCCAGACTCTATGCCACTAACATTGTTCCCCATGCCACTACGCAAATGTGATGATATGCATGCAATGCTTTATTATAAAGGTGATTCTTTTTTTCATGCGTTCCGGTACCTCAGAGCTGCCCAGGTCACCCCCCTCTCATTCTCACTTTTTGTTCCAGTACTTCCTGATTTACAAATGAAGCACTGAGGATAGCTAGGCTAATTGTTACTTCTCCTTTGCTACTGTAGCTAACTAGCCAACTAAAACTAACACACAATCACATCAAGCAGCTGAAATTACAGKAAACCGTGGGCATTTTCCTTTGTTTTACCTTTGTATATATTGCCAATTCTTTGGATATATCCATTAATGATCCTGATAAATGAATTGGCCTGACTTTAAATGTAGCCTACAGTTCTGAGGACGCACAGTGATTGTTTTATTTTAAAGCTCCTTTTTCTCTCTCATGGGCTATGGGTTATGGGTTGCGTTTCACATGAAAAGGCATTTTACTATCATAGCGCACATTTAGCCCTCCGGTCAGCCCTGACAACAGTAGGCTATTACCCCACTTCAAATAGCCTGCAGGCGCGCACCAACGGAGGGTTCACAAGACCTGACACAGATCAATGCAAAACACTCACCAGAAAACTTTTTGTTGAAACAGAATCAGTTCTATGACGGCAAACAGACATATTCACTATTGCTTTTAGCTGATGCTCATGTTAGGGAAAGGGGAAAGGGGGGATATCTAGTCAGTTGTACAACTGAATGCATTCAACTGAAATGTGTCTTCCGCATTTAACCCAACCCCTCTGACTCAGAGGGCTGCCTTAATCAACATCCACGTCTTCGGCGCCCGGGGAACAGTGGGTTAACTGCCTTGCTCAGGGGCAAAACAACAGATTTTTACCTTGTCAGCTCAGGGATTCCATGCAGCCAACTTTCGGTTACTGGTCCAACGCTCCTACCCGCCAGGCTACCTGCCACCCCTAGCCAACAAATACCGGAATAGCACCCTGAAAACCACTGCACTGTCTGCTGTTGTGGCATTTTACGTCATTTTGAGTGACGTCATTTACAGAGGTATATCATAGGGGTCATTCATATGGGCACAGAAGAGAAAGTTTTTTACTTTATTTTTAAAGCTGCCCAGAGAGGCAGTAGTTTTTATGGGAAGAAGCAACTCATTCAACTCTGAGGCTCCAGTATACAAGAAAATACCTTTCCCAGCATTGCTCCTGAACCTGTATAAGCACACATTTGCAACACCTGATGGTGCTGTGATTGTGTGCATCCCTAACACGAGGAAAGTAATCAGTTAGATATCTGGGCACAGAACCATAAATACTTGTGTAAACCAAACCCAGTCTAATCTGGGACACCCTCAACAGGCAGCCAGTTTCTGAAAGCAGCTCCTGCCTATGTGAGTACATGGATTCACTTCAATACTACCCTGATCAGCTTATTCTGGGCTATATGGAGCTTCCCCTTCATAAGCTTAGATAAGCTCCCAAACCAGGAAGTACTAGTGTAGTCAAAATGGCATTGAATGATGGCAGTCGCTAGCACTTTCATGGAGTCCTTATCAAGCAGCTTGGACTTTCTAGCCAAAAATGTAGTCCTGGCATTAACCTTCCCTAGCACTTTAGTGGCCATGTTCACACCTCCCAATCTTCCATCAAGGATGCATCCCAGGTAGCTAACAGAGGTTTTAGTAGTCAGCACCTCCCCCCTAACTCCACTCTGATTTCAAAGGACCTACTCAATTTAGGTCTGGATCCCAAAATAATTGCTTTAGTTTTACCTAAGTGTAGAGATACCTTATTATCTCCAAGCCATTTGCTAATGTTAGTAAGCTCTGTGCTAAGTATGCTCTCCAACATAGTTTTACTTTTGTGAGACACCAGAAGTGTAGAGCCATCCGCATAAAGGAAAAGACGGCAAGAACAAGCATCTTTCATATTGTTATTATACAGTAAAAACAGTAAAGGCCCAAGCACGCTCCCCTGCAGAACGCCACAACTCATTGGTTTTGCCTGAGACAGTGAACCATTAACCTGTACTATTGCTCCCTACCTGATAAAAAGGACTTTACCCAGCCTAGAGGGATACTGCGTAACCCCAGTGCTTCCAGATTGGAGATTAGGAGACAGTGGTTAACTGTATCGGAGGCCTTTTGTAGGTCAAGCAGTACCATTCCACAGAGATTTCCCTCATCAATCTCTTTCCTGATGAAGTCAGTCAAGTAAAGTAGACATGAATCAGTGGAGTATGTTTTTCTAAAACCCGACTAAAAATCATACATTAGACTGTGTTTGTTGACATATTCATACATTTGCTCATGTACAACTCTCTCCTGGATCTTTGATGTTACACTGAGGATAAATACTACACCTGCTTCTACCTCTGCATTGCTTGCTGTTTGGGGTTTAAGGCGGGGTTTCTGTACAGTACTTTGTGACATCAGCTGATGTAAGAAGGGCTTTATAAATATATGTGATTGATTGATTGAGATACAGGCCTATAATTCCCAGGGTCAGACTTTATCCCCTTCTTTACAGAGGTATAACTTTAGTGTGTTTCATGTTCCTGGGAAAGATGCCTTGTTCAAGACAACGATTAACGATATGCGTAATACAAGGGGCAATTTACTCAGCAGAATCTATAAGAAACCTTGCAGGAATATTATCCAGGCCTGTGGCTTTGGAGCATTTAAGCTCTGCTAGCATACTGGCTATTTTGGCTGTTGCTACCTTTGCAAAAGAGTTTGGCTGAACCCGTAACTCGGCATTATACTTATTGACGTGGTCGTTTCCATACATACCAGAACTGGTGGGCAGCTTTCTAACCAGCTTGCTGGCAACAGAAGTAACAAAAATAGTTTAATTCATTGGCAACCTCTGCTTTTTCATATACAATCTCCCCCCTGATGTTCAGTCCAATACTGTTCAGTTTGTTTTTGGTAGTACTACTACAGCCTAGTTCCTTAAATGATTTCCAAAGCATTTTAGGGTCATTTTTGTTCTCAATGATTTTATCAGCAAAGTAACCCCTCTTAGCTTCATCCATCCTGCGCTGTGCTTAATTTCTGTGACGTTTATATAGGAGAAAATCAGGCTGCTCTTGAGAGTTCTAAAATTTCATCAAGGCCTTATTCCTTGCTTGGATAGATTCTAGAATCTCATGATTAAACCAAGGGCTAGATCTCTGCTTTACCCTGACCCGTCTAATGGGAGCCATCACATTCACCACATCAAGGAATCTACATTTAAAGGCTTCCTAGGCACTGTCTATCCCTACACTATCTAGCACAGGTGACCAGTCAATTTTACCCACTTCCTCCCTAAACATTTCAACACAGTATTTTTTGAGTCCTCTGATTCTAACAGTTTTGTGACACTATAATATATCTTTAAAAACCCTTCTTGTGCAAAATGTAATAAAATGATCACTGATTCCATATACTATTACTCCACTCTGCGATATTCTGGATTGATCAGACACCAATATTAAGTCAATTGTACTTTGCACTGTTTCACATACCCTGGTGGGGTATGTCATTTGGGTCTTTTGGGTCAGGGCAAGTGATCTACAGAAGTGCATAAATACATTGTGAGTTGGGTTTTCCTTTTTGCAGACATCAGTATTGAAATCCCCTAACAAAATGATTTCCTTCAACAGGAAATCATTACAGTTTGACAACACAATTTCGAGACCTACATAGAATGCATTCTGATTGGGCGGCCTATAACACACCCCCAACAAAATCGGCTTGGTTTTGGGAAGGCAGATATCCAGCCAGACAATCTCCAGATCAATGCTTAAATCCGATCTGATGTTATAAGCAATGTCCGATCTTACAAACGCACATATCCCCCCCACCATTCCGATCCTTCCTGTCTCTGTAAAACATAAGACACCCACCTCTGATTTGCGAAGCAACAGACATATCTCATCTATCTTCGGTAGTAGGCTTCGGACGTTTAAGTACACAAAATGTAAACACGTATTCCCAAAGGCCTCACTGAATTCCTGATCTACTTGTATCTCGCCTCCCACTGCCCTACCATCCTCCCGCTGCACTGCCTCCGGTGGCCTCTCTGCCACCATTGAGCACCCCTCCCCAGGCGCTGCTCCGTCAGCCTCACCACCGTGTCCCCCGTCTCTCGCCTCTGGTGGCCTCCGCACCGCTGCAGACCCCCCCTCTGGTGCACTCTCCATCCTAGGTAAGTCCCCTGGTCCCACTCCACCTTCATATTATTTGAATAGTGAAATAATTTCTAATGCCCATCCATATAAACTATGTAGCCAACTGATTGGTATACTTATGCAACATAATCATAGTTTTCCACTGAAACTTAATAGATAGYATATCTTCACAGGTACAGTAGGTGACTAATGCTGCGTTCACAAAAACTGGGAAGGTGGTATTTACCACAAAAATCCACTTGAACGCCCCTCAAACTGGTAATTACTAGTGGGAAACTTGTCTATCATCCCTGAGCTCCAACTTCTCCCACATGCTGACCTCCGATGTCACCTAGTAAGGAAATAACGTTGATGCATTTTTGGCAGTACTGCATTTTTGGCAGTCAAATACAACAACAAACCATTATTTATAAAAAGCAATCTATTAATATGGTTTTTGAGCATTATAATTTGTTTACAAGCATGGTAGCTGTACTTTTAGTTTATGGTTGACGCAGCTTGTTGGCCTTTAGCCAGTCAGTGTTTCTCAATGAGTACAAAACATGTGACTGCATCCAACTGGTATTTACGACTTCACAACTGGGAATTACAACCCTGCCAGCGGGTTATGAACGTAGCATCAGACAATAAAGGTTGATTTCATTATTTATCATTCGAGCAACAGATGGAGAGTTATTATCATTATGACTCATACTTATACATTGCCAAATGATTTCTCAGAAGGTTTGGTTTCAAATGTAGCTTTTCTGTCAGCAGAGCTTATTGTTATTCTCGCTTCAGGTGAAAAATCTGTTCATAGATATTTCCGCTGCCCTCACTGGAGAATTGTCCTCCACAGGCACAAAAAAGCCACTCTGCATAGCTGCTGTGTGCAACACACCAGAACGTGCCTAGCTTCTCTGTGTGACACACCAGAACATGATGGGGGTGAACGCAGTCCTGGGATGTATAGCCAGGATATCTGGCATGCATTACACAGCTGACCAGTTTAGGTACTATTGAAGTGTGGTTGTAAGATGGGAGAATAATTAACATAATACAATTATGGCCAGTGGACAATAACATTAGCACATCAAACGCAGGCAAGCACACACACACACACACACACACCACACACACACACACACACACACACACACCACACACACACACACACACACACACACACACACACACACCACACACACACCACACACACACACACACACACACACCTCCTGGGGGACAGATTCAGCTGTAGGGTAGAGCAGCAGCTGTGCCCATCTGCGTGTCCCACAGTGAGGACTATCGTCCCAGAGAGCCTCAACTCACTGAGAATCTGCCACCTCTAACATGATCCCACACACACACAACACACAAAACCTTGCCCACGCTGCCATTCACACACACAGAACCCAAATGACCCATTCCCAACACATTCACCTGACTCAGTATGTAAACAGAAACAAGACAGGCCTACAGCATGAATCAACCAACAGAGAGTGGTTACATGGATGAACTGTGGACCATGTACTCAAAATATGAAAAGTGCACAGCATTAACATAAACGTACAACCGTCATAGGGAACTCAGCAGTTGAAACGACAACAAGCTGGCACCCCACCACTGTTTTTGGTAAAACGCTGGGGGATGGCGCTGGGAGAAATGTAACCACTTTCAAATTCATAAACAGAGCTAAATGCCAGGATTGACCATACATGATATCCAAAATGAGTTTTGACCATGTTTGGACTATATTCTGTTTGTTACATTTAGGTTGTTTACAAACATTGGACTTAAACAAGCTGATATTGTGGGTTCTGATGGGATACGACAGTTGAACTAAACTCATTCAGCCATTTATTTATAAGACATTTCTTCAAGAATGAATTCCAAGTCCAAAATGGATGTACCAACTGCGTATCGCTCCTTTAAACAACCAGTGAATTCCCCATTAGGCTGAATCATCACTGATGCAAATGAAGAACACACACTCTAAAGTCCATCCACCAAGAGGTTGTTTGTGCTGTTGCTCTTCACCCGCTAAAACAATTTAAAATACCTCAATTATGCTAATACATGCATGGGCTTCCAGAGGCGGAATACGGAATGTGGAATGATCCGGGCTAAGCCCTGTGGTGGTGAGTCTTCTCTGTGTGTGTGGTGTGGTGTTGTGTGGTGGTGTGTGTGTGTGTGTGTGTGTTGCGTTCGCGTGCGTGCGTGCTGTGCGTGCGTGCGTGTGCGCGTGTGCTTGCGTGTGTGTGGTGTGGTCTCGGAAGGGCCAGTGGACTGAGAGTTCCAGTGGATTGTCTCAACGTCTCAACACTGCGGGGGAGCATCCAGTACACTGAGTCGACACAATGACTGACCCTGTCCGGCCACGGTGGTCTGGCTACTGAACGCTTACGTTCTATCTCACCCCCCTGAGGCAAGCAGCCACACGCTATAGGAAGTGAATCTGTTTCTCTGCACAACACTAACATCCACAGAACCACAGGAGAGAAAGAGGGCAACGGCCAACAGGGCAACCAGCTGGCTGGGGAGCAAAACCCAACTCCTCCCAAACCAAACTACCTGACTATAGACGGATGAGAGGTTGACACAAATGASTATGGCTCCTACTAGCTTCACACACAGGGTTATCCTCAAGGCAAAGACCCCCAGAGGCAACATCCAGGGTTGTAGACACCAAAAACATACACTAACAGAGATGAATCAAAGTGAGATTCTATTAGTTGGTAGGGGTAATGGAACTAGTGCAATGCTCAGTACCCACCTACGCCATACTGTTGGAGCTAGTAACACAAGCATTTCGCTACACCCGCAATAGCATCTGCTAAATATGTGTATGTAACCAATAGAATTTGATTTGATTTAACCAGGGTCCTATCTGATACATAGAGCACCATACTGTAATAACTGTAGTTTAACCAGGGTCCTACCAGCACCATACTGTAATAACTGTAGTTTAACCAGGGTCCTACCAGCACCATACTGGTAATGACTGTAGTTATACAGGGTCCTACCAGCACACCATACTGTAATAACTGTAGTTTAACCAGGGTCCTACCAGCACCATACTGTAATAACTGTAGTTTAACCAGGGTCCTACCACACCATACTGTTAATAACTGTAGTTTAACCAGGGTCCTACCAAGCACCATACTGTAATAACTGTAGTTTAACCGGGTCCACGCACCATACTGTAATACTGTTAGTTTAACCAGGGTCCTACCAGCACCATACTGTAATAACTGTAGTTTAACCAGGGTCCTACCAGCACCATACTGTAATACTGTAGTTTAACAGGGTCCTACCAGCACCATACTGTAATACATGTAGTTTAACCAGGGTCCTACCAACACCATACTGTAATAACTGTAGTTTAACCAGGGTCCTACCAGCACCATACTGTAATAATGTAGTTCCAGGGTCCTACCAGCCCATACTGTAATACTGTAGTTTAACCAGGGTCCTACCAGCACCATACTGTAATAACTGTAGTTTTACCAGGGTCCTACCAGCACATACTGTAATACTGTAGTTTAACCAGGGTCCTACCAGCACCATACTGTAAAACTGTAGTTTAACCAGGGTCCTACCAGCACCATACTGTAATAACTGTAGTTTAACCAGGGTCCTACCAGCACCATACTGTAATGACTGTATTTGTTTAAACCAGGGTCTACCAGCACATACTGTAATAACTGTAGTTTAACCAGGTCCTACCAGCACCATACTGTAATACTGTAGTTTAACCAGGGTCCTGCCAGCACCATACTGTAATACTGTAGTTTAATCAGGGTCTACCAGCACCATAGTTAATCTGTAGTTTAACCAGGGTCCTACCAGCACCATACTGTAATGACTGTAGTTTAACCAGGGTCCTACCAGCACCATCTGTAATAAACTGTAGTTTAATCAAGGTCTACCAGGCACCATGCTGTAATGACTGTAGTTTAACCAGGGTCCTAACCAGCCTATACCATAATTACATGTAGTTAACACAGGGTCCCTACACACCGATGTACATAATAACTGTAGTTTAACCAGGGTCCTACCAGACCAATACTGTAATAACTGTAGTTTAACCAGGGTCTACCTCACCATATCATAATAACTGTAGTTTAAACCAGGGTCCCTCCACACATACTGTAATAACTGTAGTTTACAGGGTCCTACCAGCACCGATACTGTAATGACTGTATTTAACCAGGGTCCTACCAGCACCATACTGTAATAACGTAGTTTACCAGAGTCCTACCCGCACCATACTTAATACTGTAGTTTAACCAGGGTCCTACCAGCACCATAGTGTAAAACTGTAGTTTACAGGGTCCTACCAACCATACTGTAATGACTGTGTTTTAACCAGGGTCCTACCAAGCACCATACTGTAATAACTGTAGTTTAATCAAGGTCCTACCAGCACATGCGTGTAATGACTGTAGTTTAACCAGGGTCCTACCAGCACCATACTGTAATGACTGTAGTTAACCAGGGTCCTACCAGCACCATACTGTAATAACTTGTAGTTTAACCAGGGTCCTACCAGCACCATACTGTAATAACTGTAGTTTAAAACCAGAGTTACAGCACCC
>NW_019943093.1:211047-238087 GCF_002910315.2 Salvelinus sp. IW2-2015
AAACGCGAAAATGATTTATTTGAGTTGCCCCCCCCCCCCAGTAATCTCTCTCAGAACTACAATGAGATTCAGTTTCTATGATTTATCTCCCTCTCTCTGCTCGATGACATTGAGCCTGCAATTCTACCATCTCTCCAGCATTGCCACTTCATCATTTATTTTCCTTATAGAATCTTTAACCGTGCGAAGGTCCTGGAGGAGCTGCGCAACAACACTGATGATTAATACATTTGCCAAAGTATAGAGTTACCATGCTGTCTTGTTCAGAACATAAATAAATAATCAGAATAGCCTACTACACTAGAAAGCCTATAATTTGCCACAGAGATTATAGCCGTTCTTTTAAAAAAAATTGCTAGGCTGTGGAGTGTATCCAATACAAGGCATAGCCTACAGTTCTGAAAACACGTGGCAAAATCTGTCATGAACAAACACATTGCAGACCAAAACAGGTTGGAAAGCAAATGGCTCCTGCTGAAAAGGAGAGACTCTTGTCTGTGGCTCCAAAATACTTGATCAACTCCAGTATTTTACCCAAAGTAAAACAAGGAGGAGGAGGCTGTTGGCCGAACGCATCGGCCATCACCTAGTCGAGGAGCTGGCGTTCATTGGTGAGTCAGGAACTGGAATAGAATTTTTAGGACTATATTTCCATACTTCATATGTAGCCTACGATAGCTATTGATGGATTCAAGACAAGTTAGTTTTTATTGACTCAATTTTCAGTTGTTCTTGTCAAAGGAGCCTCTCATTGGTCAATAATTTGCTGTGTGTATTATGGTGATTTTAAGACAATTGGGACTCGAGTTGGGATCCAATGATTCAGTATCTTCAGTCGTGACTCTAAAGAGGCCCAGGTTCCTGACTTGAAATTCCGAGTTAGATGATCAACTTTGGACTATTTTTAGTTCAGGTTAACGCACGAAGTCGGAATTCTGAGATTTCCCAGGGCTGAGTTCCTAGTTGTTTGGAACAGGCATTAAAAAGATTATACCAAAAGTCTCACAGTCAAATGAAATGCGTTTTTTAAAAGACAACATTTTCAGACTCTATGCCATAAATGTTCCCATGCACTACGCAAATGTGATGATTATGCATGCAATGCTTTATGATAAAGGTGATTCTTTTTTTTCATGCGTTCAGGTACCTCAGAGCTCCCCGGTCCCCCCCCCCCCTCGTGCTCACTTTTTGTTCCCAGTACTTCTCCGATTACAAATGAAGCACTGAGGATAGCTAGGCTAAATTGTTACTTCTCCTGTGCTACGTAGCTAAACTAGCCAACTGCTCAACTACTAAGAGCGATACGCAAACGTGATGCCTTTGTTTACTCGCATTGCAATTCGATACATAGTCCTTAATGAATGCTGCTTAGTCTGGTTTCATTGCAGGATGAGTCCCAAGCAAACATGTCCGGAATAGGGGCAAGGCTAACCGCTGTCAAACTAATCTGCTATTGGGAATTTACAGGCTTTGGTGGGTGTATATGATTCTTGGATACACACAAAATAAGTGCACCTGATAAATGCTGTGTCCTGCTTAAGCTGTAATAAATGTAGCCTACAGTTCTGAGGACGCCACAGTGATTGTTTTATTTTTAAGCTCCTTTTTCTCTCTCATGGGCTATGGGTTTATGGGTTGCGTTTCACATGAAAAGGCATTTTACTATCATAGCGCACATTTAGCCCTCCGGTCAGCCTGCACAACAGTAGGCTATTACCCCACTTCAAATAGGCCTGCAGCGCGCCCAACGGAGGGTTCACAAGACCTGACACAGATCAATGCAAAACACTCACCAGAAAACTTTTTGTTGAAAAGAATCAGTTCTAATGAGGCAAACATCAGACATATTCACTATTGCTGTTTAGCTGAGCTCATGTTAGGGAAAGGGGAAAGGGGGATACTAGTCAGGTTGTACAACTGAATGCATTCAACTGAAATGTTCTTGCATTTAACCCAACCCCTCTGACTCGAGAGTGCGGAGGCTGCCTTAATCAACATCCACGTCTTCGCGCCCGGGGAACAGTGGTTAACTGCCTTGCTCAGGGGCAAAACAACAGATTTTTACCTTGTCAGCTCAGGGATTCATGCAGCAACTTTCGGTTACTGGTCACACGCTCCTATCCCCAGGCTACCTGCCACCCTAGCCAACAAAAACCGGAATAGCACCCCTGAAAACCACTGCACTGTCTGCGTGTTGGGCATTTTACGTCATTCTGAGTGACGTTCACTTTACAGAGGTAATCATAGGGTCATTCATATGGCACAGAAGAGAAAGTTTTACGTTTTTTTAACTAGTAGTTTTATGGAAGAAAGCAACCATTCAAACTCTGAGGCTCCAGTATACAAGAAAATACCTTTCAGCATTGCTCCTGAACCTGTATAAGCACACATTGCAACACCTGATGGTGCTGTGATTGTGTGCATCCCTAACACTGAGGAAAGTAATCAGTTAGATATCTGGGCACAGAACCATAAATACTTGTGTTTAACCAAACCCAGTCTAATCTGGGACACCCTCAACAGGGACCAGTTTCTGAAAGCAGGCTCCTGCCTATGTGAGTACAGGATTCACTTCATATACTACCCTGATCAGCTTATTCTGGGCTATCTGGAGCTTTCCCCTTCATAAGCTTAGATAAGCCCCAAACCAGGAAGTACTAGTGTTAGTCAAAATGGCATTGAATGATGGCAGTCGTAGCACTTTCATGGAGTCCTTATCAAGCAGCTTGGACTTTCTAGCAAAATGTAGGTCCTGGCATTTAACCTTCCCTAGCACTTTAGTGGCCATGTTCACACCTCCCAATCTTCCATCAAGGATGCATCCCAGGTAGCTAACAGAGGTTTTAGTAGTCAGCACCTCCCCCCTAACTCCCTCTGATTTCAAAGGGACCTACTCAATTTAGGTCTGGGATCCAAAATAATTGCTTAGTTTTACCTAAGTGCAGAGATACCTTATTATCTCCAAGCCATTTGCTAATGTTGTAAGCTCTGTGCTAAGTATGCTCTCCAACATAGTTTTACTTTTGTGAGACACCAGAAGTGTAAGTCCATCCGCATAAAGGAAAAGACGGCAAGAACAAGCATCTTTCATATTGTATATTAGGTAAACAGTAAAGCCAACAGTCCCGCAGAACATTGTTGCTGACATACCATTAACCTGTACTATTTGCTCCCTACCTGATAAAAAGGACTTTACCCAGCTAGAGGATACTGCGTAACCCCAGTGCTTCCAGATTGGAGATTAGGAGACAGTGGTTAACTGTATCGGAGGCCTTTTGTAGGTCAAGCAAGTACCATTCCCACAGAATTTCCCTCATCAATCTCTTTCCTGATGAAGTCAGTCAAGTAAAGTAACATGAAATCAGTGGAGTATGTTTTTCTAAAACCCGACTAAAAATCATACATTAGACTGTGTTTGTTGACATATTCATACATTGCTCATGTACAACTTTCTCCTGGATCTTGTTACCTGGATACAACTGCTCTACTCTCATCTGCTGTGGTTAGGTTCGTCTATGTTACATCAGCGATGTAGAAGGCTATTATGTGATTGATGATTGGATCAACCTATATTCCGGGTCAGACTTATCCCCTTCTTACAGAGGTATAACTTTAGTGTGTTTCATGTTCCTGGGAAAGATGCCTTGTTCAAGAAACGCATTAACGATTATGCGTAATACAAGGGCAATTTACTCAGCAGAATCTATAAGAAACCTTGCAGGAATATTATCCAGCCTGTGGCTTTGGAGCATTTAAGCTCTGCTAGCATACTGGCTATTTGGCTGTTGCTACCTTTGCAAAAGAGTTTGCTGAACCCGTAACTCGGCATTATACTTATTGACGTGGTCGTTTCCATACATACCAGAACGGTGGGCAAGCTTTCTAACCAGCTTGCTTGGCAACAGAAGTAACAAAAATAGTTTAATTCATTGGCAACCTCTGCTTTTTCATATACATCTCCCCCCTGATGTTCAGTCCAATACTGTTAGTTGTTTTTGGTAGTACTACTACAGCCTAGTTCCTTAAATGATTTCCAAAGCATTTTAGGGTCATTTTTTTCTCAATGATTTTATCAGCAAAGTAACCCCTCTTAGCTTCATCCATCCTGCGCTGTGCTTAATTTCTGTGACGTTTATATAGGAGAAAATCGGCTGCTCTTGGAGTTCTAAATTTCATCAAGGCCTTATTCCTTGCGTGGATAGATTCTAGAATCTCATGATTAAACCAAGGGCTAGATCTCTGCTTTACCCTGACCCGTCTAATGGGAGCCATCACATTCACCACATCAAGGAATCTACATTTAATAAAGGCTTCCTAGGCACTGTCTATCCCTACACTATCAGCACGGTGACCAGTCATTTTACCCACTCTCTCCTAAACATTTCAACACAGTATTTTTGAGTCTCTGATTCTAACAGTTTTGTGAACATAAATATCTTTAAAAACCCTTCTTGTGCAAAAATGTAATAAAATGATCACTGATTATCATATACATTACTCCACTCTGGATATTTGGATTGATCAGACACCAAATTAAGTCAATTGTACTTTGCACTGTTTCACATATCCTGTGGGGATTCTTTATCTTTGGGTCAGGCAAGTGATCTACAGAAGTGCATAAAATACATTGTGAGTTGGGTTTTCCTTTTTGCAGACATCAGTATTGAAATCCCCTAACAAAATTGATTTCCTTCAACAGGGAATCATTACATTGACAACACAATTTCGAGACCTACATAGAATGCATTCTGATTGGGCGGCCTTTAACACACCCCCAACAAAATCGGCTTGGTTTTGGGAAGGCAGATATCCAGCCAGACAATCTCCAGATCAAGCCTTAAATCCGATCTATGTTATAAGCAATGTCCGATCTTACAAACGCACATATCCCCCCCACCATTCCGATCCTTCCTCCCCTTCTCTGTAAAACATAGACACCCACCTCTGATTTGCGAAGCAACAGACTATCTTCATCTATCTTCGGTATAGGCTTCGGACGTTTAAGTACACAAAATGTAAACACGTATTTCCCAAAGGCCTCACTGATTCCGATCACTTGATATCTCGCCTCCCACTTCCTACCATCCTCCCGCTGCACTGCCTCCGGTGGCCTCTCTGCCACCATTGAGCACCCCTCCCAGGCGCTGCTCCGTCAGCCTCACCACCGTGTCCCCCGTCTCTCGCCTCGGGTGGCCTCCGCACCGCTGCAGACCCCCCCCTCTGGTGCACTCTCCATCCTAGGTAAGTCCCCTGGTCCCACTCCACCTTCATATTATTTGAATAGTGAAATAATTTCTAATGCCCATCCATATAAACTAGTAGCCAACTGATTGGTATACTTATTGCAACATAATCATAGTTTTCCACTGAAACTTAATAGATTAGGATATCTTCACAGGTACAGTAGGTGACTAATGCTGGTTCACAAAAACTGGGAAGGTGGTATTTACACAACAAAAATCCACTGAACGCCCCTCAAACTGGTAATTACTAGTGGGAAACTTGTCTATCATCCCTGAGCTCCAACTTCTCCCACATGCTTACCTCCGATGAGCCTAGTAAGGAAATAACGTGATGCATTGAAGATAACTGCATTTTGGCAGTCAAATACAACAACAAAAACATTAATTTATAAAAAGAATCTATAATATGGTTTTGAGCATTATAATTTGTTTACAAGCATGGAGCGTGTACTTTTAGTTTATGGTTGACGCAGCTTGTTGGCCTTTAGCCAGTCAGTGTTTCTCAAGAGTACAAAACATGTGACTGCATCCAACTGGTATTTACGACTTCACAACTGGGAATTACAACCCTGCCACGGGTTATGAACGTACATCAGACAATAAAGGTTGATTTCATTATTTATCATTCGAGCAACAGATGGAGAGGTTATTATCATTATGACTCATACTTATTACATTGCCAAATGATTTCTCAGAAGGTTTGGTTTCAAATGTAGCTTTTCTGTCAGCAGAGCTTATTGTTATTCTCGCTTCAGGTGAAAAATCTGTTCAAGATATTTCGCTCCCTCACTGGAGAATTGTCCTCCACAGGCACAAAAAAGCCACTCTGCATAGCTGCTGTGTGCAACACACCAGAAACGTGCCTAGCTTCTCTGTGTACACACCAGAACATGATGGGGGTGAACGCAGTCCTGGGATGTATAGCCAGGATATCTTGGCATGCATTACACACGCTGACCAGTTTAAGGTACTATTGAAGTTGTGGTTGTAAGATGGGAGAATAATTAACAAATAATATGGCCAGTGACAATAACATTAGCACATCAAACGCAGGCAAGAACCAACACACACACCACACACACACACACACACACACCACACACACACACACACACACACACACACACACCACACCCACACACACACCAAACACACACACACACACACAACACCTCTGGGGAAGATTCAGCTGTAGGGTAGAGCAGCAGCTGTCCCATCTGGTGCTCCACAGTGAGGACTATCGTCCCAGAGAAGCCTCAACTCACTGGAATCTGCCACCTCTAACACTGATCCCACACACACACAACACACAAAACCTTCCCAACGCTGCCATTCACACACACAGAACCCAAATGACCCATTTCCACACATCACCTGACTCAGTATGTAAACAAAACAAGACAGCACGATGAATCAACAACAGAGAGTGGTTACATGGATGAACTGTGGACCATGTACTCAAAATACGAAAAGTGCACAGCATAACATAACGTACAACCGTCATAGGGAATCGCAGTTAAACGACAACAAAGCTGGCACCCCACCCACTGTTTTTGGTTAAAACGCTGGGGGGATGCGCTGGAGAAATGTAACCACTTCAAATTCATAAACAGGAGCTAAATGCCAGGATTGACCATACATGATATCAAAAGGAGTTTTGACCATGTTTTGAGCCTATATTCTGTTTGTTACATTTAGGTTGTTTACAAACATTGGACTTAACACAGCTGATATTGTGGGTTCTGATGGGATACGACAGTTGAACTAAATCATCAAGCCATTTATTTATAAGACATATTCTTCAAGAATGAATTCCAAGTCCAAAATGGATGTACAACTGCGTATCGCTCCTTTAAACAACCAGTGAATTCCCCATTAGGCTGAATCATCACTGATGCAAATGAAGAACACACACTCTAAAGTCCATCCACCAAGAGGTTGTTTGTGCTGTTGCTCTTCACCCGCTAAAACAATATTAAAATACTCAATTATGCTAATACATGCATGGGCTTCCAGAGGCGGAATACGGAATGTGGAATGATCCGGGCTAAGCCCTGTGTGTGGTGAGTCTTCTCTGTGTGTGTGTGTGTGTGTGTGTGTGTGTGTGTGTGTGTGTGTGTGTGTGTGTGTTGCGTTGGTGCGTGCGTGTGGTTGCGTGCGTTGCGTGTGGCGTGTGCTTGCGTGGTGTGGTGTGGTCTCGGAAGGCCAGTGGACTGAGAGTTCCAGTGGATTGTCTCAACGTCTCAACACTGCGGGGGAGCATCCAGTACACTGAGTCGACACAATGACTGACCCTTCCGGCCACGGTGGTCTGGCTACTGAACGCTTACGTTCTATCTCACCCCCCTGAGGCAAGCAGCCACCACCTATAGGAAGTGAATCTGTTTCTCTGCAAACACTAACATCCACAGAACCACAGGAGAGAAAGAGGGCAACGGCCAACAGGGCAACCAGCTGGCTGGGGAGCAAAACCCAACTCCTCCCAAACCAAACTACCTGACTAATGACGGATGAGAGGTTGACACAAATGAGTATGGCTCCTACTAGCTTCACACACAGGGTTATCCTCAGGCAATGACCCCCAGAGGCAAGACCAACATCCAGGCGTGAGACACCAAAAACATACACTAACAGAGATGAATCAAAGTGAGATCTATTAGTTGGTAGGGGTAATGGAACTAGTGCAATGCTCAGTACCCACTACGCCATACTGTTTGGAGCAGAACACAAGCATTTCGCTACACCCGCAATACATCTGCTAAATATGTGTATGTACCAATGAATTTGATTTGATTTAACCAGGTCCTATCTGATACATAGAGCACCATACTGTAATAACTGTAGTTTAACCAGGGTCCTACCAGCACCATACTGTAATAACTGTAGTTTAACCAGGGTCCTACCAGCACCATACTGTAATACTGTAGTTTAACCAGGGTCCTACCAGCACCATACTGTAACTAATGTGTTTAACCAGGGTCCTACCAACACCATACTGTAATAACTGTAGTTTAACCAGGGTCCTACCAGCACCATACTGTAATAACTGTAGTTTAACAGGGTCTACCAGCACCATACTGTAATAACGTAGTTTAACCAGGGTCCTACCAGCACCATACTGTAATAACTGTAGTTTAACCAGGGTCCGACCAGCACCATACTGTAATGACTGTAGTTTAACCAGGGTCCTACCAGCACCATACTGTGAATAAGTAGTTTAACCAGTGTTACCAGCAGTCTGTTAAGACGTTAACAGGGTCTACCAGACACCATACTGTAATGACTGTAGTTTAACACAGGGTCCTACCAACACCATTACTGTAATAACTTGTAGTTTAAACCAGGGTCCTACCAGCACCATACTGTAATAACTGTAGTTTAACCAGGGTCTACCAGCACATACTGATGACTGTAGTTTAACCAGGGTCCTACCAGCACCATACTGTAATAACTGTAGTTTAACCAGGGTCCTACCAGCACCATACTGTAAAACTGTAGTTTAACCAGGGTCCTACCAGCACCATACTGTAATAACTGTAGTTTAAACCAGGGTCCTACCAGCACCATACTGTAATAACTGTAGTTTAACCAGGGTCCTACCAGCACCATACTGTAATACTGTAGTTTAACCAGGTCCTACCAACACCCATACTGTAATAACTGTAGTTTAACCAGGGTCCTACCAGCACCATTACTGTAATGCTGTAGTTAACCAGGGTCCTCAGCAACCATACTTGTATAACTGTAGTTATCAGGTCCTACCAGCACCATCTGTAATGACTGTAGTTTAACCAGGGCCTACCAGCACCATACTGTAATGACTGTAGTTTAACCAGGGTCCTACCAGCGACCATACTGTAATAACTGTAGTTTAATCAAGGTACTACCAGCACCATGCTGTAATGACTGTAGTTTAAACCAGGGTCCTACCAGCGCCATACCATAATAACATGTAGTTAACCAGGGTCCTACCAACCCATTACCATAATAACTGTAGTTTAACCAGGGTCCTACCAGCACCAATACTGTAATTAACTGTAGTTTAACCCAGAGGTCCTACCAACACCATACCATAATAACTGTAGTTTAACCAGGGTCCTACCAACACCATACTGTAATAACTGTAGTGTAAACGCAGTCCTACCAGCACCATACTGTAATGACTGTATTTTAACCAGGGTCCATACCAGCACCATATGTAATAACTGAAGTTTAACCAGAGTCCTACCCGCACCATACTGTAATGACTGTAGTTTAACCAGGGGTCCTACCAGCACCATAGTGTAATAACTGTAGGTTTAACCAGGGTCCTACCAACACCATACTGTAATGACTGTAGTTTAACCAGGGTCCTACCAGCACCATACTGTAATAACTGGTGTTTAATCAAGGTCCTTACAGCACCATGCGTGTAATGACTGTAGTTTAACCAGGGTCCTACCAGCACCATACTGTAATGACTGTAGTTTAACCAGGGTCCTACCAGCACCATACTGTAATAACGTAGTTTAACCAGGGTCCTACCAGCACCATACTGTAATAACTGTAGTTTAACCAGAGTCCTACCAGCACCTTACTGTAATGACTGTAGTTTTAACCAGGCCTACCAGCACGCATACTGTAATGACTGTTTAGTTTAATCAGGGTCCTACCACGGTCACTTGGAGTAGGTTATGGGTAAGAACCCTGACCACCAACACACACAGTAGCGTAACAGTTAACCAGGTGTCCTACCTCTGTCACTGTAGTCGTCCACCAGTATGATCTCAGCGATGAGGTGGTCTGGGGTGCGGTAGGAGATGCTGTGGATGGTCCTCAGCAGGGACGACCAGCCCTCGTTGTGGAAGGGGATGATGATGCTGGTGTTGGGAAGGTTCTCCAGGTACAGCTTTGTCTTGCAGCTGAGGAAAGAGAATACACAAAATACCAGGGACTYTATTAGCCTCCATGGTTTTTAATACATCAGACCAGACCTTTCTTGACCTGTCCTGACAAAGACCCCAGTGGGATCGAAATTCAATACATCAGAGACATCGTGCGTGGTTCATCTCCACGTGTAGCTTATGCATTTGATGTAGAGCTAGCTGCATGTGTTGGTATTTCGTATGTTTGAATATAGTGACTCTGTGATAGGCTAAATGTCACAATCTAACAATCTAATACTGATATCTTTAATCACGTCTTCCTACATCTGGAAAGCCAACCTGCTCCCTGCTGTGTGTCACACTGCCAAGCCAGCCAGCCTTCCAGCCATCCAGCCTTCCAGCCATCCAGCCTTCCAGCCATCCAGCCTTCCAGCCATTCAGCCAGCCATCCATCCAGCTAGCCAGCCAGCCAGCTAGCCAGCCAGCCAGCCTCAAACACATAGCCTGCTTTACCTTCTATCTCTGTGCTGAGTCGTAAAGTAAATCAGCGTTTAAAAGAGCCACTCCAGCTTCAGCCGGCCTAATAAACAATTCAGGGAAATCTGCATGTTAATAGCCGCCTCGACAAAGCTGAAATTGGCAAATGAAGCAGCAGTTTTACGGTTCACACGAGTCTCCTGCTAATTTACCCCGGTGACAACCTTGACAAGCTGTTCTAATTTATCACCGGTCTCTGCAGAATGATGACTCGGTACTTGGTTAGAAGCCCTGGTTTTTATTATTGTTTTATTTAGCGAAAGAGAGAAGGAGTGAGGGAGTGAAGGAGTGAGGGAGGGAGGGAGGGAGGGAAAAAGAGACAATGAGAGAGAGTGAAAAGGGAAAGAAGAGAGCAATAGAGAGCGAGAGAGAGAGAGAGACCAAGGGTGGGAGGGGGAGAGACAGAGATTCTCTATTGAGGTCTGAGTTGACGGAGGTAGGAGGAAGTAGGGGAGGGAGGGAGGGAGGGAGGGAGGGAGGGAGGGAGGGAGGGAGCATAAAAATCATCACCAAACTTCTCCAGCTCCCTACATCTGTGCTGGGCTGGGAAAGCAAATTCATTCCTGCTGGAGTTGAGCCAATCTCTAAAACACAAGGTTGATCTCTCCAGCTGCCCTGTCAGATAATTCTACATTATGAAATACCATTCAGGAAGGAGAGGAGCATCGATTTGCATAGTAATAGGCAGATAGAGCCACATACCATTATGGAAAATACCGTTGTCACCCCCCTCCAGCGCCGTATCGCGAGGAAACTTGAAATATGGGGCTGGATTGGGGCTTTATAGACCTCTCTTAAATGCATATAGGCTTAAATTAAACTTCAATTTTCCCTTCCTTACTGTATGGAATGAGTGTGTGAGGAAGAGAGAAAGAATGAGAGAGTGAGAGAGTGAGTGAATAAATAAATGACTGAATAGAGACTCCGTTCAGTTCAGGTAAGAACGAAGCAAGACTGTCGGCTTCTGTTGAACTTGATAAGATAACATTGAACATTACGCAGACTTGATGCTATCAACTGCTGATGTGACTCTTTTTCATCTCAACTAGGCCTTTGCACCGCCGTGGTTGTCGCACACAAAGACCCGGTGAGAATGACATTCATGTTACATTCTGTATGGATAAATGCCTTCAGTCTGTTTCTTACGTGTTGATTTTCCACTCCCAGCATGATAGGATTCCCCACTGCGTCTTATACTGTCTGCCATGCTGTTAAAGCCGTTTAATAACAGGTCACTGCTCTCCAGATCAGATCAGTACTTACTGTAACACCTGCCTGGGTAAATGCATAGGTGTTAATGTTGGATGAATTGTTCAGCTGCGTCATTTGGTGTAAAATGCACAATGCTGTATCACATCTGCTTTAAAAACATGCCAGGCTTTATTCTGAGGCATTGCTCTGTTCAAGTGTAGGCTATGTACACTAACTCCCGAACGTTCAACTTCTCCATCATATCATATGACTTGTGGAACTGATTATAGATAGTCCAATGCTTCAGTAAAAACTGTAATTAATTCAGCAGTGAAAACATTTAGAAAATAACCCAATATAAAACAGTAACTGAAACCAAGTAGGGTTGGATCCAGGTATTACTAAAGGGTTCTACATGGAATTCAAAAGAGTTATACCTGGAACCAAAAGGGTTCTACCTGGAACCAAAAAGGGTTATTCAAAGGGTTCTCCAATGGGGACAGCCCTAGGAACCATTTTAGGTTCTAGATAGTGTATGTGCAGACTGAGAAATACAACATTGCCAAAAATACTTAGCATTCACAGACATCGCAATCCCTTAAATGTTTTTAACCTGTGAGGTTTATTTTCCGTACCGCTTTGTGTCAACAACATTAGCTAGCATAGCGGCAGCACTGGCCTCATTTCCATCTCTTAAATTCGTTGAAATCAGGGGTGTATCTGAGTTATAGCCGTCATTACATTAGGCAGGGAAGCAGAACAGGCAGGCAGAACAGACAGGCAGGCAGAACAGACAGGCAGAGCAGGAAGACAGGCAGGGCCCCAGCTTACTGTGAGGGAGATGGAGATCATTCAGCCACTGTCTACAAAATAATGTTCCAGATCACTGAGAGGATTGCTGCAGGGCTTTATGAGACTGTAAATAAACAGAGATGCCCTCTCACCATAGATATTCTCTGTTGTTCTCTCTCTCTATCTCACTACCTATCTAACTCTCTCTCTCTCCTTCCCCCTCTCGCTCTATAACTATCTTACCCCCCCCCTCACTCTCTATATCTTTCTCTCTCTATAACATCTATCTCCCCTCTCTTGCTTTTCTCTCTCTCTTCTCCCCTCTTCCTTTCTTCCCCCTCTCTCTCTATAACTATCTACCCCCCCCCCTCACTCTCTATATCTTTCTCTCCTATAACTATCTATCTCCCCCCTCTCTTGCTTTTCTCTCTCTCTCTCCCCCTCTTCCTTTCTTCCCCCCTCTCGCTCTATAACTATCTACCCCCCCTCACTCTCTACATCTTGCTCTCTCTATAACTATGTATCTCCCCCCTCTCTGCTTTTTCTCTCTCTCTCTCTCTCCCCCTCTGCTTTCTTCCCCCCTCTCGCTCTATAACTATCTACCCCCCCCCTCACTCTCTATATCTTTCTCTCTCTATAACTATCTATCTCCCCCTCTCTTGCTTTTTCTCTCTCTCTCTCCCCCTCTTCCTTTCTTCCCCCCTCTCGCTCTATAACTATCTACCCCCCCTCACTCTCTATATCTTTCTCTCTCTATAACTATCTATCTCCCCCCTCTCTTGCTTTTTCTCTCTCTCTCTCTCCCCCTCTTCCTTTCTTCCCCCCTCTCTCTCTATAACTATCTATCCCCCCTCACTCTCTATATCTTTCTTCTCTATAACTATCTATCTCCCCCTCTCTTGCTTTTTCTCTCTCTCTCTCCCCCTCTTCCTTTCTTCCCCCTCTCTCTCATTAACTATCTATCCCTCTCCCCCCTCACTCTCTATCTCTTTTCTCTCTCTATAACTATCTATCTCCCCCTCTCTCGCTTTTTCTCTCTCTCTCTCCCCCTCTTCCTTTCTTCCTCCCCAACTCTCTCTCACACACTAATAAACACACTCTCTCATTCTCTCCCTCTCTCTCCACACTCCGCACAAGGCACGTCACCTGCTAAGAAAATTGGCATGTTTTTTTGTGATGATGGAACTGAACTGAGAGCTTGCCCTGGAGGGCTGATTTAGCTTCATAGAAACCTGACTTCCTGTCAACACATGTTCTGATCCCACACACACGGAGTGCGGTGTGGAAAACATGTTTACAAGTAATTGAGCACACACCATTGTCACACATGAAAATTGACTTACGTGCGCACCTTGTACATCCTGTGCATCATGTCGAATATACTTGCACCCACACACACACTCTCTCTAAATACACACACATGCATAGACAGTCACACAGTCAGTAGAGATTAGACACGGGACAATATCCAGAGGGAGAAAACACTATAATTCAATCCTAAGCTTAACTAGCTTTCAAATTAGAAAATGTCCCCATATCCCTCTCCACAGTATGCACAGCACAGTGTGGCATCTAATTTCCCTACCTCGCTAACATGGAATCACTTGGAGTCCAAACGGCACCCTATGCCCTATAAAGTGCATTATGTTTTACCAGGGCCCATAGGGTAAAAACTAGTTCACTATATAGGGAGTAGGGTGCCATTGGGATGCAGTCACTCTCCAGCCCCCCCGCAGCGGAGGGAATAGTTCTCATTATCGACAGAGCTGTAACACTACTGCAACCCCCCTCCTGACTTCCAACCCATTGCAGTAGGAGTTACTGGGGGATTTGTTTCCTGCAAGGAGATAGAGACAGAGACAGAGACAGAGACAGAGACAGAGACAGAGACAGAGACAGAGACAGAGACAGAGACAGAGACAGAGAGGGAATCGATGTTGTTTCTATGAGGGCCTAATGGTGTGCAGAAGGCCAGTGGTTTCTCTCTCTCACTTTCTTACAATGCCTTCTAGTGCTCCCGGAGAGCCATTGTGGACCAATCCATCAAATACCTCATTGCAAATCCTCTTTAAGCAATATCTGACATCACTGTGAAAAGCAGCCAATACGGGCATCCTAACGTACATACACAGCACTGTTCAACTAAACACCTTTGATTGGTACCAGAGTACCAGAGTAGCAGAGTAACCACCCACAACAAACCCCTAATCGATGTAAACTGCCATTTTCCATGTAATGATATTAAACCATGTTTGCCTACTAATGAATAGCAGTAAAGTGCCAGTGCAGACCGTGTGCATTGTATACGGGTTACATTCACATGTATTTGATGTGKGGATCAATAGAGGTGAACGTGTTTGTTCAAGCTCCTCTCCTCCAAGCCATTGAACAGACACAGATACTAAGACCRGGGGGATTAGAGAAGACAACATCGTTGGAGATGCGAGGTGTGACCCCATTTTGTGTTTGAAGTGAAATGTTAACACGCACGCCGCCTTGRTCTCTCGTTAGTAGTGCAGCAATTGACCCCCAATTAACACACGTTATTACCTCTGCTCTGCACATCTATTCTGTCAACATTTGGGTCGGAGAAAGACCCATCTGTCGCTCTGCTTACTTTGGATGTCTGATGTCTGGTAGAGAGCGGTCCAGGGCGATGTTGTTACTAACGTAGATGTTGAAGCCGTTCTCCTTGTAAACCGAGTCGTCACACTCATCCTCAGCCAGAGGGTAGGGCTTGCCGTGCTCCCCTTTCCCTAAAAGACAGAAAATACTGTGAAAACTCAAGGTGCTTTGTGTGTGTGTGCGTGCGTGTGTGCGTGTGTGCGTGCATGTGTGCGTGAGAGAGAGAGAGAGAGTTAGTGTCTGTGTGTGTGTGTGTGTGTTTGTGTCTCAGAGGGTAATAATGGTCCACTTTAACCCATTTGGGTCTTTTTCGGTAGATACCCCGTGGAGTAAGTGCAGTGTTCCTCTTCTGTCCCATTTCTATGATCAGAAAAGACACTGTAAATGCACAGATTTCTTTCAGGGCTTGGCAGTTAGCCACTTTGGCGTAACGACGACTCCTAAATCCTCAAAAGACATCAAACCAGGAAGGGAAACATTTGGCCTGCCCTGCGATCACTAATACAATTATACACACGTCTGTGATTTATCAGATCAGGAGTGTGAGTATGTATGTGTGTGTGTGTGCTTGTGTGTGTGTGTGTGTGTGTCTATTTAGAGATGCAAAACACTGTTTTCGGTATTGTAATCAACGTTGGCACCAAACCAACAACAGGAACCGGGACTTCTTAAATTGAATAAGCAGCCCTCTACACACTCTGCTTAACATGCCGATAGAGAAGAGGAGATTGAAATCTCCTTGGATACTGCCGTTTAGGCACAAGTGAAATACAAACAATAGGCTAAGAGCTGTGTGTTCATTTGAACTGCTACGGTGTGAGTATCTCATTAGGGGGGCTTGGTAAAGCATGCAATGCTAAAAACAGTAGCCTACATGAGTGTGGATCAGTAGCTGTACTGAAACTTTGATATACAGCACCATTCGATGATTATAAAAGCTCATGGATGCTTATAACAAGTTATAGACCTAAAACATTATACCTGCAGGCTTGAGGTAAAGTGTTACTGTATTTGTTCAATCAAATGTTGCTGGTTAGTGGTTACCAAGGTGATGAAATGGTTTGCTGTGTGCACTGAAACCAATTAAGAATAAAACGCTATGTTTTTGATGCCATTGCATGTGATATACTATGCCAGTAACTATGGTGACATACTATAGTATCTATCCACACAGGCTGTACTCTTGAGTCCATCCATTTGTTCTGCAACCCCCCTACTGTTTAATCTTGAGTCCTGTACTGAGATGTAAAACCTCAGAAAGAGTCTGCGTGGTGACAGAATCATTGGCTCACACTCTGCCATGTGCATTACTGCCATGAGCTTGACTAACTGCCCACCATGAATCAAGCCCCAGGGGCACCGACGCTGAAGGGAAGGCGTTACATATCACTTAAGCTGCCAATCACAATTGACTGACAGCTTCTCTTTCATCTAATTGAAACCGTTTACCTCGTTTATACCTCCAAGGGGCCAGAAGTAGAGGATCCTATCGGCATACTTTATTAGAGGATGCTGCAATGAAATCACAAGTGGGTATAGAAGCATCTAATTCCGGAATCCTGCTAATGTGCATTGTTCTTTTTGGACGAGGGACACATATGAGAGAAATGTACWGCTTCTAATATAAAGAGAAAGCTTATAATATAGAGAGAAATATCCTAGGGGGGAAAAACTGTTTTAGCGCATATTATTGTARGGTATGTTAAGGTTATCCCTGAAAACACTCCTGGCGTGGCAAACATGCGGTTAATGTACACTGACAGCCGGCTTTGTTTGATGTACGGAGAGGATGCAGAAAGGAAAACAATGACATTCTTAACGAGAGGCTTTCCTTTTGATGTGTGAGCGAGACCGAGGAAAACATGGAAAGTTTCCAGGACCAGTACAAAGGAGGGAAATAGAAAAATCTTTGTTTTTGTAAAATATTAAATGGATTTGGAAGCGGGAGGTGGGAAATATTTTGTGGGCGCCGTCTGCCAAGTAAAGGCTTGTGTTTCAAGTATGTATCGTATGCCACAATCTTAGAGTCGGCTGGAAATAGGATGAAACGAAACCCACGTCCCTGTCCTCTCATAAACACAATTCATTTRACATCCTTCGCCAAAACCAACGCTAATGAATAAATCACTTGCCAAGTTTTACATCGTTCATAATTTCTCTCATCAACGTGAATTATACATTGACATAACCAGTGATCCCTCTCTCTCAATAATGCGGTGAGTTCAATAACTCTACTGTGAGTATTGTTGGCCGCTGGAAGCTAATTTTCCTCGGTACATAATTATTGAAACACTACACCCACAGCACAGGGCAGCCAAGCTCACAGGAGGGAGGCGAAAAACCAAGCAAATTAAATATTCCAATCCAGCACACCCACACATMAATGTTCAATAGTAATGGTTTTCCATTCCATCGTTTCACTCGGAAGGGGCTTGATTTTCGAAAACAATGGCGGTTCAAAAAACTAKAGTAAAACATGGACAAAGTGCACTCACCCAATTTCCCTGCTGACAGAACATGTAAATGGATGCTTTTAAAAGGCATAATGGGARAGACAATATATAGAGAAAATCACTTAATTGGTTTAACACATGAATCATTTCTACATGCTGTTCAATGGGGTTAGATTTTCCACAGCTTCCTGGTTGGGGGATGGTGGTGATTARGAGTCTATTATTCACAAAGAGTCTCAGACTAGGATCATTTTATCKTTTTAGATCATAATTAATAAGATGTCATGGACAAGGGGGACCTGATCCTAGATCAGCACTCCTACTCGGAGACACAATTTGAATGCAGGCCCTGTTCTGTAATCACTAATCTATTCACAACAGAGATGGGCAAGAGGCTGACGTCTACTTGATTAACAGGCCCATCACAGTGCAATGATGTTCCTTACGAGCACTGCAGCTTTATAAGTGGTTATTAATACACATGCCTACAATTCATTATACAGAGCATTTGTATATGAGCTGCTTTAGATTTGTGAGTGGTTAATAGATATAGTAGACTACACTTTTCCCATCTGACGTACGCGAGAAAAACAGGGGCAAATGTATTACTCGACCCTGGGTTTCATGCACTGATGAGCTATAATCAGCTTGATTCATCCAAAATGAATAGAAAGCTTTTATCATGGTCGCCGCAAACGTACAYTCGCGGCTCAACAGATGGTGCGGTACATATGTGGTGGAGGTCTGGTGGGACAATGACCATGCATCACGATCTGACCAGACAGGAGGGCAGAGAGGGCAGCGTTCAGGATTTAGGCAGCCATATTGTAGGGTTACGTGATGTGACAGGTCTGCCACCCTAATGGCACCCTATTCCCTACATAGTGCACTACTTTCAAAGAGGGCCCATAGGGGAATGTGGGGAATAGGGTGCCATTTAGACAGAAGCCCTGTTTGACGTCTCTGTTRTAGTCTGGTAGCAATTCAACTTAGTCTAATCTGGCTAATGACTTTATTTAATACTCTGAAGTCTGCATGCATTAGAATTTACAGCCGAGTTCCGCGATTCCAGAAGCTGTAAAAATGTTCTATTCTCCATTGTTGCCTGGTCATTAATATTGCCTCTGACATGTTTATCTACAGTTGACATGAACCCCTGACCGAAATAATATATTTCCTGTCTGGCATTGATGATTTATCCGGCTTGGCTTCAAATGTTTCCCAGCTCTGGGGTACGTTCCAAAACCCACCTTYTTCCCTATATCGTGCACTACCCAGAACTGGTCAAAAGTAGTGCACTATGTAGGAACTAAGGTTCCGTTTGGGATGCAGACTAGGTCTCTACCAGGATGGGACTATTGAAATCTATCTGCTAAAATATTGAAGCTTTAACTGGCAATGGCACAGTGATTTAACCTTAAGGGGGTCAAGACTGAAAATACTTAAGTTTCAAATAGAGCTCTTTTTGACTGATGCTGTAACTGCACAGCGGCAGGAAGGAGACACAGATACTGTGTTTGGATTAGGAGAGGAACATTGGGCCTCTGCCTCTCTGCTCTTTACTTGACATTTATGTAATGAATGGAAATAAAAATAGCTGGGTTATGTGTGGACACAATCATTTCTGGCCCGAACAACCCTCCCCCAGATACTTCTTGTTTGAATAGTGGATACTAATGGCTTGTCTATCAGTGACCTTTTCTAATTAATGTTAACCGGAATTGAGATCCTGGTACATGTTCTCACTTAGCTAAGGGTTAGTCTTGCCTCTACCTGGTGGAAACAGACAATAATTCGTTATTTTTTATTTTATTTTTATGTCTCAAATGGAAATGCATTTGTCCAGCATCTGGGCTCCCTGTAACGGCTTTCCTCCTCCTCTTCATCAGAAGAGGAGGAGCAGGGATCGAACCAAAATGCAGCTGAGTTTGAACACATAATTTATTAAAGAAAACACGAACTTGACTAAACTAACAAAAACAACAAACGGTGTAGACAGACCTAGACGACGAACTACATAAAACAAGAAGAACGCACGAATAGGAAACATAGGCTACACAAATGAACGAGGAACAAACAAACCGAAAACAGTCCCGCGTGGTGTACAGACACAGACACGGAAGACAATCACCCACAACGAACACTGTGAAAACACCTACCTAAATATGACTCCTAATTAGAGGAACGCCAAACACCTGCCTCTAATTAAGAGCCATACCAGGCAACCCATAAACCAACATAGAAACAGAAAACATAGAATGCCCACCCAAACTCACGTCCTGACCAACTAACACATATAACAAACTAACAGAAATAGGTCAGGAACGTGAGACTCCCATTGCTCAAGAAGCAGAGCTAAAGCGAACATTATCAAATAGATCAATATGACTTACAAAGTTACTGTACAGTACCTTAATAATATACTTACTGCCTTGGAAAACAATCTCCCCTTTACCTTCATGGAAACCATTACAGTAAATCATGATAAAGATAGACTTGGTTGAAGTTCTTTATGTGGGACATTTGTTACGTGAGGTCTCAGCTTGCTCGCTGTGTGCAGAGTGAAAACTCTTTAGCGGGTGTGGTGATTGCTGTGGTTTCATGTGAGTTCTCTGTGAGACATACCGACACGCAGTTCGTCTCTCCTGATGCTCTCGTTATCATGCCAGTCTCTCCTCCTCAAGCCGTCTGTCCAGGTGTATGTGTCCTTCGCTCAGCCCCAGCGAGAAGCCCTGAGAAGAGGAGAGGAGGAGGGTGGGGGACAATTCCATTATTCATCATCACCCACTCTGAGAGATTAAACGTTGCAATTCAGTGTGAGCCTCAGCCAAAGTAATATGAAGAGAAAGGTAAACACATTTTGATGGAGCATTCAGCCTGATATTTAACTGACCTCATTTCTATTCATTCTCCCTTCACTCCATCAACAGTCGAACATGTTCTGATTCTAATATTTTAATTTTTTCTTCTATATGAATGACATTTGAATTCAACTGTCAAAAAATGTTTATGCTGAACGACCTGAAGTGACTTCAAATTGTCTCTAAAGTCGTTCCCAGTGCAACAAAAGCTAGAACGGTATAATTCAGATACCCTACGCTTTGTTTGCTCTTCTGTGAATTTTGAAGGTTGCCTTGGAGGTTCAGGAGAATTGCCTTTAACCTGAACTTTAGCAGGGAGCTTGCTGCAAACACAAATACAGTTGTTTTATGCTGTACATTCATCTAATGTCATTGAACACTGGTTACTTTAATCACATGAATATACTGTATCCTAGACAAGGCTCATCACTATAACTACTGCTGTACAGTCATGGCCAAAAGTTTTTTTAGTATTCACTTAAAATAAGGTCTGTGTTTCGTGTGGCTTACATCACCGTGCCAATTTTATAACTGTGTAATATCCATAGGACAAGGTAACTCTGATCAATATTGGCTAAATATAAGCGAAGATAAAAAAATTGTAGGTGGATTTATGAAAATATGTTGACAAACGTTACCTTATCCTAGTGAGATTTACACGGTTATCAAAACGTTGAGGCGGTTTAAGCCTGCACGAACACAGACCTTATTTGAAGTAGATCAAGACATTCTCTATGGAAGACATGAACGGTAAAATAACGAAGGAACCCCTTTCAAATTCAGCCGCAAGTTATTACAGGAATTATAACGCGTCGACAATTTCTCTCTAAACCATATACCTTTGACTAATCCGGAAACTATCACTCTGAAACAAAAACGTTTATTCCGTTCCGTATTTTATCTAACGGGTGGCATCCATGAGTCTAAATATTCCTGTTACATTGCACAACCTTCAATGTTGTCATAATTACGTAAAATCCTGGCAATTAGTTCGCAAAGAGCCAGGCGGCCCAAACTGTTGCATATACCCTGACTCTGCGTGCAATGAACGCAAGAGAAATGACACAATTTCACCTGGTTAATATTGCCTGCTAACCTGGATTTCTTTTAGCTAAATATGCAGGTTTAAAAATATATACTTGTGTATTGATTTTAAGAAAGGCATTGATGTTTATGGTTAAGTACACATTGAAGCAATGACAGTCATTGATTGATTGTTTTTATAAGATAAGTTTAATGCTAGCTAGCAACTTACCTTAGCTTACTGCATTCGCTAAACAGGCAGGCTCCTCGTGGAGTGCAATGTAATCAGGTGTTGGCATTGGACTAGTTCTGTAAGGTTGCAAGATTGGATCCCCCGAGCTGACAGGTTAAAATCTGTGTCTTGCCCTGAACGAGGCAGAACGTCTATGGCGTCATTGAAAATAAGAATGTGTTCTTAACTGACTTGCCTAGTTAAATAAGAATTAAATAAAGGTGTACAAATTTTTAAAATAAAAATAAATCAAATCGGCGCCAAAAATACCGATTTCCGATTGTTATGAAAAACTCGGCCATTCCGATTAATCAGTCGACCTCTAGTACACCTGTTCTATTCATACACTGTCCTTACTGTCTATACACTACATACACTACTCTACTTTCTACTGTAGATCATACACGTACACCTAACATACATACGTACCAGTCAAACGTTTGAACACTCCTATTCATTCAAGTGCTTTTTCTTTCTTTTACTATTTTCTACATTGTAGAATAATAGTGAAGACATCAAAACTATGAATAACACATATGAATCATGTAGTAACCAAAAAAGTGTAACCAAAAAACAAATCAAAATATATTTTATATTGAGATTCTTCAAAGTAGCCACCCTTTACTTGATGACAGCTTTACACACTATTGGCATCTCTCAACCAGCTTCACGAGGTCGTCACCTGGAATGCATTTCAATTAACAGGTGTGCTTGTTAAAAGTTAATTTGTTGAATTTCTTTCCTTCTTATGCGTTTGAGCCAATGAGTTGTGCTGTGACAAGGTAGGGTTGGTACACAGAAGATTTGGTAAAGACCAAGTCCATATAATGGCAAGAACAGCTCAAATAAGCAAAGAGAAAAACAGTCCATCATTACTTTAAGACATAAAGGTCAGTCAATATGGAACATTTGAAGAACTGTGCAGCCTCAAAAACATCAAGCGCTATGATGAAACTGGCTCTCATGAGGACTGCCACAGGAAAGGAAGACCCAGAGTTACCTCTGCTGCAGAGGGTAAGTTCATTAGAGTCACCAGCCTCAAGAAATTGCAGCCCAAAATAAATGCTTCACAGAGTTCAAGTAACAGATACATCTATCTCAACATCAACTGTTCAGAGGAGACTATGTGAATCAGGCCTTCATGGTCGAATTGCTGCAAAGAAACCACTACTGAAGGACACCAATAAGAAGAAGACGACTTGCTTGGGCCAAAGAAACACGAGCAATAGACATTAGACCGGTGAAAATTTGTCTTTTGGTCTGATGAGTCAAATTTCAGATTCTTGGTTCCAACCCCGTGTGTTTGTGAGACGCAGAGTAGGTGAATGAACGATCTCCGCATGTGTGGTTCCCACCCACCGTGAAGCATGGAGGAGGAGGTGTGATGGTGTGGGGGTGCGTTGCTGGTGACACTGTAAGTGATTTATTTAGAATTCAAGGCACACTTAACCAGCATGGCTACCACAGCATTCTGCAGTAATACGCCATCCAATCTGGTTTGCGCTTAGTGGGTGTCAGGATTTGGCCAGGATTGTTCCGGTTTTGGCCACTAGATGCCCTCATTGTGCTTTTTGACCCTTTTGTTTTCCATTGTTTCCAGTTATTATTTGCACCTGTGCCTCGTTTCCTTGTATGTATTTAAACCTTCGTTTTCCTCAGTTCTTTGCTCTGTGTTTGAATGTTAGCACCCAGCCCTAGCGATGCTGTGAACATTTGTTGCTCCAGTTGGACTCTCTTGTGGGACTCTGTTTTGTTCTCGTTTATTTTAGATTATCTTTTGAGGCTTTTTCCTGCTGTACCTACCACCTGTGGGATTTACCTTTTGACTTGGAGTATTACCTTTTTCTCTTGGAATTACTTTTGACGTTGTGGATTTATATTTTGCCTGAAGAACTTTCCTTTTACTTTATTAAAAACACCGTCTCAAGTACTGCTGTGTCTGCCTCATCTTCTGGGTTCTGACGACTATTAGTGGCTCAGTTTGCTAAGTGACTGTTTCTCACACCGGAGACCCGAGTTCGTAACCGGGTCCTGACAGTGGGATTATCATTTGTTTTTCAACAGGAAAATGACCAACACACCTTTATTTGACCAAGAAGGACAGTGATGGAATGCTGCATCAGATGACCTGGGCTTTACAATCACCCAACCTCAACAAATTGAGATGGTTTGGGATGAGTTGGACCGCAGAGTGAAGGAAAAGCAGCAACAAGTGCTCAGCATATGTGGGAACTCCTTCAAGACTGTTGGAAAAGCATTCCAGGTGAAGCTGTTTGAGAGAATGCCATGAGTGCAAAGTTGTCATCAAGGCAAAGGGTGGCTACTTTGAAGAATCTAAAATCTAATATATTTTAATAAACACTTGTTTTGGTTACTACATGATTCCATGTGTGTTATTTCATAGTTTTGATGTCTTCACTATTATTCTACAATGTAGAAAATAGTATAAATAAATAAATATTTATTTGCATTCCTGACTCTGCAATTCTCAATCTGATGTCTTCATTTCTTGTTCTTTTATTATACTTTTGGATTATGTGAGCATTGTTATTGTATTGCTAGATATTGCTGCATTGTTATTGTATTTGCTAAGATATTGCTGCATTGTTATTGTATTGCTAGATATTGCTGCATTGTTATTGTATTGCTAGATATTGCTGCATTGTTATTGTATTGCTAATATTGCTGCATTGTATTGAGCTTAATTTGCTGCATTGAAAACATACGCATTTTGCTGCATTGGCGATAACATCTGCAAAACTGTGTACGTGACCAATACACTTTGATTTTATTTGAAGTCATAACCGGAGGGGGAAGAAAAAGCTTTTATGAAATGCTACTTTTAAAAGCATCGTGGTGCAGATAGGGCTTCGTAATCTCTCCTTCTCTCTCACACAAACACACACACACACACTCCTGATATGATAAATCTCAAAGGTGTGTATAATCATATTAGTCATCGCAGGGCAGGCAAAATGTTTCCCTTCCTGGTTTGATGTCTTTTGAGGATTTAGGAGTCGTCGTTACGCCAAAGTGGCTAACTGCCAAGCCCTGAAAGAAATCTGTGCATTTACAGTGTCTTTTCTGATCATAGAAATGGGACAGAAGAGGAACACTGCAATTACTCCACGGGGTATCTACCGAAAAAGACCCATTGACAAATGGGTTAAAGTGMACCATTATGTTTCCTGTCTGTTTCCAAAAGCTGCTGAAAAGTTGGTTCCTCTGAGGCCCTGCATCATATTCTTTTTCAAGAGATGCTGAAGTATCATGGCATGTAGGTGGAAATGTGGTTATTGTGGTTCAAATGGACCCCTCACTAAATGGACCCCTCACTAAATGGACCCCTCACTAAATGGACCCCTCACTAAATGCACCCCTCACAAATGGACCCCTATAGTACTTTGCCTCAGAAGAGCCAATTTTTCATCAGCTTTTGGAAACAGACAGGACACCACAGTCATAATGATCCACTTTAACACTTCCCATTTGTCAATGGGTCTTTTTTGTTCGATTCCCTGTGGAGTAATTGTGGTGTTTCTCTTCTCTCCCCTAGTAGCAGCGGGATAATGCCCTATGGGTAGCTGCATGGCTATGACGAGCAATTTGAGCTACAGGGCTACAACTAGACCTTGGTTATGTTCAGTAGGGCACGCAGTAGTACAATCTCTTCAGATAGTACTTCCCTGTTTCACGCCATTTCTAAACGTTTCCCCTCAACTGAACAAGACAATAGAGGCATTCTGTAATGCTATTATCTCATCTCAGAGATCCTGATAGCACATTCATATGTTAGCTCTGAGAACAAACACACTTCTGAATGGTAAATCAACAGACGTTCCCCATGAGAGTCGTAATTGGAGTGGTTTACTGTTAGCAGAAGGCGATATGGCTGTCTTTACACAGGCAGCCCATTTGTGATCTTTTTCCACTAATTGGCCTTTTGACCAATCAAATCAGCTCTGAGAAAGATCGGATGTGAAAAGATCAGAATTGGGCTGCCTGTGTAAACGCAGCCCATGAGGCACACATCAAAATAAGGGATTTGGAGATAGAGGAACAACAGTAATTTAAAGAGACACACCACAATGAATATGTGCTTTTGAATAACTTTAAAAAGCCATGTAGATATATGAAGAGAGCGATCATGATCANAGTAATTTAAAGAGACACACCACAATGAATATGTGCTTTTGAATAACTTTAAAAAGCCATGTAGATATATGAAGAGAGCGATCATGATCATATCGGAGAATTTCAAATCTTGAATGAGGTGGTATTTTAGAGCTAATCAGCCTCCGCTGGACATAATCCAGTTACTTTACAGTTGGACGTGATCTAAAATCTAACGGAGCATGTCTTTTTGAGACACAGTTATTACAGTCTCCTCACTTRACTAATCAGAGGTAAGAAGGACAGGGAAACAGTTGGATAATTGAAAATAAGCTCCAATGTAAAATGAAGCATGAGGTTGAGAAGGAAAATGTGTGTTTACTGCTTAGAGTTCCATTCTCCATTAGGGACAGACGTGAGATTTAGAGAACACATCTGATAGACCTTGTGATGAAAAAACAAGGACAGTGTTGACTTCTAAAAGTCAACTGATGCTACTAATTAGCATAGGAWACATTTCAGACTTTTCTTTCCTTTTTTTAGGTAARGTTGCCATGACAACTGTTCWATAAACTGAGGATACTTTATGAAGTCACTTCGCCCACATGAGAGTAAWGGATACTACAGTTTATGTGAGGGATAACTGTGTGTTTTCACATATCCACGCCAGCTTGTTTCAGTACAAAMAATAAATTCTAACTACTCAGGTAGAGCCTAAGAGGCTAATATCATTACAGTCACAACTGTGACCCTGCGAAACCCTGCACTTTGAGTAATTTACATCTCTCTCAAGCTGACACGGGACACAGCGCAAAATAATTGCCAAGCCAAGAGGTAAACCCAATCTTTAAAGGAGTGCAATTTTCATTTATATTGTCCTATAATTCCTATTTCATTGCCACCTGAAGACACTAGGTCCACGCCTGTTAAATGTCTAAATGACCCCAGGGTTTCACACACACGAAGACAGACAGGGAACTCATCTTCTGATCCACACCTCATAAAGGGCAGGTCAAGAGGTGTTGGAGCTGGCTACCAATATTTCACGACTTCTCCTTCTCAGACTCCCAGGCTTTGAAGGCTACGACACAGACACACACACACA
>NW_019943093.1:243800-245260 GCF_002910315.2 Salvelinus sp. IW2-2015
GCCTCTGTAAATCTGAAGAGTGTTGTTTTCTGCAAAGAGGTTGAATTCTTGGTCAGGGTTGTTCTTGTTCAGAGTTGTCCTGGATTCATTGTGAACTGTGAGACTGTTCCTTTTGGTCTGGGTTTTGTCCTTCAATGTCCTTGCAGCACTGGCGGTGAGCCACTTGAAAAACACATCTGAAAGAAACACTACTTCAAGGTAAAGCTAGGTAGGAGGCTATTGATTAAGTACATGKTTTAAAGGATGATTCTTAAATACTTTTCCCCAACATTCCAGAGATTTTGCCGACACGCATGATACAGGAAGTTATTTTTGCAACCGTCTTCGGTAGGAGAACTTTGTGGGTAAACGCAAGTGGTTATTTTCCTCTATGCCCTATGTGTATTCAAACTAAAACCTTATGGAGAAATACGCCCTAATGCTTTGAAAAAACACACTTTTCCCACCAACCAATGCTGTAAAACACAATCATGGTGGAAAGTAAGTAAAATCCWCACAGAGCATACTTAAAAATCTCTTATATTCTCCAGACAGATAGCTAGACAGACAGACAGGCTGATCAATAAACAGCACAGTGACCTTGCCTCTGTAAATCCGAACTCAGCAGTGGATCAAGGCTTGACAGGTCCTGTGGGGGATGGCTCGAATCAAAATAAGAGGAAGACATACTACTCAGACCAGACTAACCCTGTCTTAGTGTACTCTCCATAGAGATACACACATCACTCTATCCATCTCTGGGGTACTCCCCCTCTCTCTAAACAGTCTCCTCTGCTTATTCTGTTCTGCTCTGTTTTTTCTTCTCTCCACTGATCTGTTCCTTCTAATCCTGTACTGTACAGTATACTCTTCCTCTCTCMCTGAAACCAAAATGTTGTTCTCCTCTCCTGTCCTGTCCTGTACTTACTTACTTCTGTTAATCTGTTCTGTTCATCTGTTCTGRTCATCCGTTTTGTTCATCTGTTCTGTTCTGTTCATCTGTTCTGTTCTGTTAATCTGTTCTTTTCTGTCCTGTTCTGTTAATCTGTCCTGTTCTGTTGATCTGTTCTATTCTGTCCTGTTCTGTTCTGTCCTGTTCTGTTAATCTGTTCTATTCTGTTCTGTTAATCTGTTCTAACAGCACTGAATAGGACAGAACAGACATAACAGAAAGCAGGAAGAGAACCGAACAGGACAGAATTAGAACAGATTAACAACAGAAGCAGGACAGGACAGCATTAACAGGACAGGACAGATTAACAGGACAGGGCAGCATTAGACAGGAACAGGACAGATTAACAGAAGTAGAACAGCATTAACAGAACAAGGACAGGACAGAATAACAGACCAGGACAGGACGATTAACAGACAGATTAACAGGACAGGACAGATTAACAGAACAGCGACACATTAACAGAACTAAACAGATTAACAGAACAGGACAGGACAGGAACGAGATTAACAGGACAGGACAGAATTAG
>NW_019943093.1:245384-246348 GCF_002910315.2 Salvelinus sp. IW2-2015
TCTGTTCTGTTCTGTCCTGTTCTTTTCATCTGTTCTGTTCTGTCCTGTTCTGTACATTTGTTCTGTTCTGCCCTGTTCTGTTCATCTGTTCTGTTCTGTTTTGTTAATCTGTTCTGTTGCATTTTCTTCTCATTCACCTTGTCTGTTTGCTCTCCTCCTCTCCTCCTTATTCTGTGGTTCCTCCATTTCCTTTCTGTTTTCTCTCTTCTCCTCCTCTCTACTCTTTCTCTTCTTCTTCCCTCTGTTCTTAGAGCATGCTGAGACTGGCAGTCTGTCGGGCTGCGCTCCCTGCACATTGATTCCAGTAAATTTACCAATTACCGTACAGGCTCTGCCCAGACAGCTCGGGGTCTAGGGCCACAGACTCACTGCACAATGTGCTACTTAATTACACATGCTGAGAATGCTGCTCTCTCGCTCAGCAGAGGAACACGCAGGTATTGCAGGAGTTGTTTTATAACCTACATGCGCTAACACACAGATTKATTTGGGAGTACTTTTAGGTCTCTGTATTCTAACAATGGGAAAGGTTCTTCATATAAAGATGGCAGACGATGTGATTTTCAATAGATATCTACAGTGATACTATAGAACTGACATTTAACAACCCATTTGTGAAGGTTGTTAGGTATTCTGACTTTCTCTGGTCACCAACTGTGACTCAGCAGTAATCTGTCTCTCTCTCTCTCATCATCACTACCAGTCCCATGTGGCGCTGCAAATGAATGTCTGTGTGGATTTTGGCATCCAGTTCCGTCTCTCATCTCTTTCTCTTCCACTATGGATACTGTGTGACTCCGTGCCTACAGCCCCTTCCCTCTCTCTCTCTTTCCATTCCATGCCAGGAAAGAAACGAACATGGTAAGATATTTCACTCTCCCTATGCAAATGTTTGCTCATCAGAGTGCAGTTAAGACCCTGGTAGTGGCTGGTCGAGGTCGCTCCGCTCTCTCTGGAGGGAGAG
>NW_019943093.1:246373-259303 GCF_002910315.2 Salvelinus sp. IW2-2015
AAGAGAGACTGCAGATGTGGTTGAATCTTGGATGCAGTTTCATGATGATAGTGAGGAGAGTTAGGGTGGATTACAGTAATGTCCTGGTGTCTATTCTGGTTTCTTTAATATAATAGGAAGCAGAGGTTTCTTTAAGGGTGGATGCGATAGTATATTATATTCTGGTCCTGGTCCTGTTATGGGTTGAAAGAGCGTCGGATGCGAGTGTTATGTCTAGGTATTCGTGTGAGAGTTACGGTGTGGTTATGCGCAAGGGTTTAAATAATTTGTACTGTTTCGTGTGAGACGCTAGGGGTTGGATGGTCCGTGTGGTATGATCCTATGGATCCGAGATGGAATAGGTTCATGTTCACGAGGTGAGGTGGATTTACGGCTAGATTTATGTGAGGATGGTGTGGAAAGAGAGGTTAGGCAGTCGTGTTCGCGATTTGATACGCTGTCACATGGTTAAGAGAGATGGAGGTCTCACAAGTTGTGGTTTCGGGTATGCTCGGTGTCTGATTAAATAGCTTATGTAGTGCGAGTGGTTGCGTGGGGTTCGAGATATGTCACAGTTAGATAATATATATGAGAGAGTTAGGGTGGATGCAGTCACTATATTGATCTGAGATGCAGCTCTTTGTTTAAGATGGTGGATCGGAACCCGGTAATAGGTAGAGCGAGTGGGTGTTGTCCTGTCGGTGGTGATATGATGTTAGATGTAGGGAAGTACAGCAGGTCTAGATTTGGCACTGTCCTGTGCATTGCATTAATCATGAGTACTCTTTCTTTCCTGTTGACTCTGTTTGATGGTGACTAGGCCTAATTTCGCTCTGTTTGATTCCTGTTCTGGTGGGTGTTTCAAGACCTGACAGAGTTCATATAAGGGGAACATCTGACGTCATAGATATGACGGGGTATAGTACAAAGGGTATACCTTGAGTGTCCTCGTGCTTGGATGACGGTCCTGGGCCTATCATGAGCGGACAAGAGGTCAGTGCAGCTCTTGTCATCTATCGCGCCGGATCAGATTCTATGTCCCGACTGAAATAGACCAGTACAGGTGTTCTGTTTCAGTGTCTAAGTATTCTGTGGCAGAGTAGCGAAGGCTCCGGTCACGATCGCAGACAATTCATATATGCTAATTCAAGATCAATTGTCTGGTGGATTTAAGATTAGATCAAGGTTTAAAAGGAGAAATAAATCCATCTGCATAAAGGTACGTGGACTCGTGTTGTCATAGTCTCATTGATTCCTTAAGCTTAAATTTTTTCAGGAGTTGCATGGTACATAATTCTGGTATCTGCTGTTCTTTCTATACTGTTCTGTTCTGTCACTGTTCTGCTAGCTGAGTAATTCTGGTTCTGTCATGTTACTGTTTCTGTTTGGAGAGGATGTGTCTCTGATATCTCTGGTTTGTCAGTCCTTGTTTGTAAATATACTGGATTTCGCTTGTTGCTGGTCGTGATGTGATTATTTCTGGTGTAAGTTCACTTTGTGTTTACAGAATGTTGTGTACATTGTATGACTATATGAACTGATGTGTGGGTGGAGTGGGGTGGGTGGGTGCGCGTGCCTTGGGTCCTAGTTCGGGTGGGTTTTATGTTATCAGGCTGTTTTATGTTCTGGTCTCTATACATTTGTTGGGTGTGGTCTCATTGTCTCTCTGTTCTATGTCGCTTCGCCAGTTTGTTAAGTAGTTCATAGCTGATGTGTCCTCTCAATCGATCTCTGTAATGCCTCTCCCATTTTATAGTGTCATGACTCGTGTGTTCTAATTATATTGCCTATGCTACTTGTCTTCTGTTATGTCTGTTACTAGATGGTGTTGATATCACAAACGTTGTGTCCATGTCTGAACTACACTACTGTATACTTCTGTTTCATAATTTCTGCTGCCTGCGTTGTCTGCGTGATTAGTAATTTTTGTTGCGCTCTCGCATGTATCTCTGTTCATTTCCATCGGTCCACCGCGCTTCGCTCCGCCAGCCTCTCCTGTCTCCATGCTTCTCGCGCCTCTTACCTCTCGGTCTGTACTTCGTGGTCTCCTTCACTGTGCTTCTTGCTCTTTTTCCAGTCATTCTCTTCATATACACTCAAGATTTCACTCGGCTAGTTCCTGGTTTGCTCTCTCCATTCTCGCGCTCCTCGCGTCCCCTTTATGTCTTCTGTGTTGGTTCTCAGCGCTAACCATGTGTTTTGCCTTGGTCTGTGGATCATGTTCGCTCTCGCTCTTCCTCGCGTCGCATGGCTGCACTTACTGCTTGCTCTATCGTGCTTCGCCTCGTTCTTTCTTAACCCTGCGCCTCTGGTCTCTTGAGCAGCAAATCGCTTGAGACTGGCGGCACCGTCTGTCGGGCTCGTGGTCGCTCGTCTAAGCGCCCTGCACATCTCGACTCTTTTCCACGTAATCCTGTTAACCTCAATTTCACCTGCAGGGCAGCGGATCCAGAACGTGCTCCTGGCGCAGGACGATGCTCTGTCGGGGTTAGGGCCACAGGCACGTATACTGGCCACTGTAAGAGGTACCACTACAATGTGTCGGCTGATCATGAACTTATGAAGTTACTCCACTCCTACGCTCGTATTGGTGACCTAGAATTGAGCATGGATCGCTGCTGGCTCATGGCCGTTCGGTGGGAGCGACGCTTCCTGCTGCAAGGAAACGAGGATTGAGGACTCCAAGGGAAGGATATCCTGATGGGCGGCGGTTGTTTTCTTTGACCTCAGGGCCTATTACTGGGCTCGCCATGCGGGCATTAGAACACACGATGACTTTTATGCCTTCTGCCATTTGGTGGGAGTACTGCCCTTTATTTGGTCTCCTGTATCTCTCATACGAGCACGAAGTTGGGGGAAAGGCTTGCTGTGTGGCGATTATATGTAGGATTGTGTGTGTGTGCAGACTCCGGGTAGTGGGTGTGTGGGTTGTGTGGTCGCCTATTGAAGATGTAGTGCTGTGTATGCTAGTGGTTTGATGACTGTATGTAGTTCGATAGGTGTCTAGTTGTAGAAGCTCGAGATGGCTGACTGTCTGATGTTGTGTATGTGAAGGGTGTGGATTAGGTTTTATGTAATGAGTCTTGGCAATAACTTTGCATCTAGTGAGTCAGAACAGGATGGTCTGTTGACTCTCCACGCATCAGAATTATAACTCTAAAGTCTGCCACGCTCCACTATGCTCATTTCACTGAATTCTACTACACCGGAGTGCCTCTAATTTGGCTCGGCTATGGGACAAGAAGGACTAGAAGTTGTTGTTCTGTCGTAGTGTTATTGGTGGTTGCTTTAATGCCACGGATACAGAAGGATGTAGACTGTGTTTCGGAGCGTGTAATCAGTTATTATATGCAACGTCTTCTTCATTGCGGGTATAGGCCGATGTATCTCTTGAATCGTTCCGCAGCTATGGATAATAGTGTGATGCAGTGCCTGACATGCCCCTTCCCTCTACCATCTCTCAGTTCATTAATTCCATTTCCATGCCACGCACACGGAAACGAACATCGTGAGAGAGATCACTTGTATAATGTATAACTGTATCAAAGCATGCACATCTCGTCATAGTTGCAGAGAATGTTTGTCCTCAATGTTTTACCAGGATGTTGACAATGTAGTAGAGATGTTCTAGTGGGAACGGCCTGGCGTGAACGGCTGGTGGCGGAAGGGAGTCCAGCTGCCTACGATCTCTAATTCGACGGTAGGAAGACGTGGTTTGCACCTAGATAGATTTTTCGGATAGGCACATTGCGCAGCATTATATTTACGAAGGAGGCTAGGAACTGAGGAGAAAGGATGAAAAGAGAAAGAAGAGAGCAGAAGAGCAGGATGATGAAGAGTGAGAGGAGGTAGACGAGAGGAGAGATAGAGGTGGTCTGATATGTAGAGGCGCATGAGCGCAGTGGTTCAACGGTCAATGATTCGAGCGAAGTTGCAGTTGGTGTATTAAGCTGTCTCGGGGTGTCCCCTCTTGCAGCCTCCATTATCTGATAAGGGTAGTATGTCTGGTGTGTTGCATTTGTTTGCTCGACCACCCAAATGTGACTGAGGTGTCGGCTTTACAGGAGGCATAGAGAGGCGAGAAGAGAGAGAGGCGACGGAAAGAGGAGAAGAGGAGGCGAGAAAGAGAGATGAGACAGGAGAGAGAGGGAGAGAGAGAGAGAGAGTTAGAGTACAGGAAGCGAGAGAGAGACAGACAGAGAGAGAGAGCAGAAGAGCGAGCGAGAGAGATGAAATTCAAATACTCTCAACTAGACAAACAAAATGTCCTAGTTTACATAGTCTCTAGAGAATCGTAAGACTTTGGCATTTCCTTTCAGCTTTGCCGCAACAGTCTGTATTGTTGTGTCTGTATGAATAGTGTGGTACATGTTCAATGAGAGTGATTTGAACAAGCGCTGATTCTATAAATGGTCAAAAGATTTTCTAAACAACTACAGTGGGGGCAAAAGGTATTTAGTCAGCCACCAAATTGGTGCAAGTTCTCCCCACTTAAAAGATGAGAGAGGCCGTGTAATTTTCATCATAGCGTAGTCACACTGTCACGCTATGACAAAGACAAAATGAGAAAAAAATCCAGAAAACACATGTGTAAGATTTTTTATGAATTTATTTGCGCAATTATGGTGGATCAGATAATAAGTATGTTGGTCACCTACGCAAAACAAGCAAGAATTCTGGCTCTCACACAGACATGTAAGCTTCTTCTTTAAGAGACTCCTCTGTGCTCCACTCGTTGCCTGTATTCAATGGCACCTGTTTGAACTTTGTTATCGTATAAAAATAATAAAATAGTAATATCTGATTTTCATGGTTGTGGTTTCCGGTAGATCTTTTTTTGTGGTTTCCTGTAAAACAGTTTCATATAGACCTGCCAGACACAAGTACCAAGTGAAAACGACCTGGAAGCTGCCCATTGTCTCAATCAAACAATCCGCTCTATCCCGCCCCTCTCTCTGGCCCCCGTCTTCTACTCTCCCTCTTGCTCTTCTCTCTCTCTCTCTCGTTCTCTCTCAGGTCTCTCTCTCTCTCTCTCGCTCTCTCTCTCTCTCCTCTTCTACTCTCCCTCTTGCTCTCGAAGAGGACGCAGCGTTTAAAATTCACCTCTCTAGCCACGCTCTCTGTGCTCAAGACTGCCTTTCCTCCCAATCCATCTGCTCGGGCTGTGCCTTTTGGTCGGGTTCTCAGTTCGGCAACAGACTTCATTCCCTTTACGCCATCATTCGGCGCTTCAGACTTCTATTTCTCTGATTGTTCTCTCTGGGTTAATCCACTCTGATATTGTCCTTCTCGTCGTCTCTTGCCTTATCTTAGATCTATCGCTCCTATCATTCAGCTCTTCGGTTCCCCAAAGCAGCCGTGAGATCATCGGTGTTCTTTCTCTCTCTCTCTCTCGTTCTCTGCTCGGTCATCGCTCGGGAAATTTGAGGTTCTTACGGTAATATGATCAGTCAATTCACCATCGGTCAACCTCGAAATCATGTATCCACCTTCCGTGCTCAGTCGGTCCTCGGTTTAAACGAATGCACCATCTTACCTCTCTCTCTCTCCTCTTGCGTTCATACCAAGTCAATTCTTATTATTTATTTCTACGTGTTTTATCTACTTTCTCGTCTCTCTTCGGTCTCTTCTCTCTCTGTCTCTCTCTCCCTAAAACATCATAACTATGTTATATCGAACCAAATGGAGAGCCGAAGTACTTTCGCTCACTTTGCTTCTTGGATCTGCTGGATCCTGTCTGGCATTTTCTCTCTTGGGTTACTTGACCCACAATATTAATGGCAGTCGCCTAATAAATAACGATATATGCTCTTTCACTCCTCTGTCCTTGGTCTGTTGGCTTTCGTCTCCATACATCTCCTCTCAAATTCTCTTCTCTCTCGTCTATCTCCTCTCTCTCAAATTACGCACAAAACGTTCAGTTCAACATTGAATCGTCTCGATTGGGTTTTCATCCCACTTTTTCTCCCACTTTTCCCCAAATAGCTGCATAATAAGCGGTCATTCGATGGCATTGGGATATGTTCTTCAAAGAGAGGATGAGAAATAATGTAGCCGAAGAAAATAAGCCTTTTACAAGATTAAATCATGACAGGAGCATTTGACTGTTATTAAAGAGATGGAGTCCAGACAGGCTACTTTAGGAAACTTTCTGAACGGACATATAGGCCTATAGAGAGAATCAGTGAACTCACACTCACACACACACCCCCGTAAAAGCACCCGTCAATCAAAGCCACCAGCGATTGTCATATACTGTAAAAGAGCAAATATTTCTCCTTTCCTTAAAACGTATTTACAAACCTTACAAACCTTAACCTTTCACGAAATAAGATAATGAACTGACAAGGAAAGTATGAGAGGGACAGCTATGCTATAGTATGAAGATGAAATTGACAATCATTCAAATATAAATAAATACACGCAACAGATCCATAGCCTATTTCTCAGCAATGCTGATTATTGAGGGGGAAAGCGTTGGGAAAATGACTTTGAGGAATAATGTGAGGAATTATTACAATACTGTGAGGAACTGTTATAATACTGTGAGGAACTATTATAATACTGTGAGGAACTATTATYATACTGTGAGGAACTATTACAATACTGTGAGGAACTATTATAATACTGTGAGGAACTATTATAATACTGTGWGGAACTATTATAATACTGCGAGGAACTGTTATTATACTGTGAGGAACTGTTACAATACTGCGAGGAACTATTATAATACTGTGAGGAACTGTTACAATACTGTGAGGAACTGTTATTATACTGTGAGGAACTATTATAATACTGTGAGGAACTATTATAATACTGTGAGGAACTATTATAATACTTATAAATTACTCTTGAGGAACTGTTATAATATACTGTGAGGAACTGTAATAATCAACTGTGGAGGAAAATCTGGTATACATTACTGTGAATGGCACACTAATTACTATCATTAACTGTGAGATAAACAGTTTAACTAATACTGTGAGGAACGTATTTATAAGGATACTCTCGTGACGGAACTAATTATATAATATCTTGTTGAGCGAACTGTATATAACCCACTATGAGGAAATCTATTTATAATTACTGTGAGGAACTGTATACATACTGTGATAGTGAACTGTTATAATACCTATGAGTGAACTATTATAAGTACTGTGAAGCGAACTATTATAATCGCATACTGGTTGTAGGAACTATTATAATACTGTGAGGTCACTGATTATAATACCTTGTGAGGGAACTGGTTATCATACCTGTGAGGAACTTCGTTATAATACAGTGCGGAACTGTTTTATACATACTGTGAGGAACTTGTTATTTAATACTGGTGAGGAACTATGTATCTACTATTGTGAGGGAACTGTTTACATCATACTGTGTAGGAAACTATACATATACTGTGAGGAACTGTTATACATACTGTGAGGAACTTATATGGATACTGTGAGGAAGCTGTCTTATACAATACTGGTGAGGAACGTTACAATATCTGTTTGAGGAACGTGTTATATACTGTGTAAAATACTGTTATAGAATACTCATGAAGGAACTATTAAGCATACGGTGCATGGAACCTATTATAGATAACTGCTTGCGGAACTCTTGTTATCTATACCTGTGAGAAGAACTCTCAATAGGTGGACTGGGCGGTGAGGAACTATTGATACGCATACTGCCGTGCCGGAATACTCGTGGATAAGATACTGTAAGGAACTCAATTACAAGATGTACTGGGGTGAGGAACAATTGATAATATCTGTGAGGAACTGTTAAATCTGGAAACGATATCTATAGGAACTATTATATATGTGAGAATATATACTGGGCCGGAAGCTGATATTAATACTGTGAGGAAACTATTATATATACTGTGAGGAACTATTATGAATGAGCTGTGAGGGAACTGTATTCTAATAACTAAATGGTGAGGAACCTATATATAATACTAGTTGAGGAAACTGTTAATAATACGTGAGGAACTATGTATACGCGAACTTAATCTGTGAGGATACGTTGTTTATTACATACGTGAGAACTATTATTAGTAATACTGTGAGGAACTTATTATAACGTGAAATTGTAATACTGGTAGAGGAACATATAATACTTAAGACTATTAAATCACTGTGCAGGAAACTGTTATAAAGATGTGGAACGTATTATCAATACTGTGAGGAACTATTACTAAGTCAGCTGTGAGGAAACTATTATAATACTGTGAGAACTGATTAGTAGTACGATAAACCTGGGTTATAAGTCGTGGTAAGGAGACTATTATAGATAGCTGCGCTGAGGAACCTGTGTAAGATACTTGATGGAGGAACTATTATAATACTGTAGAGGAACTTATATAGTAATGATGACTTGAGTGAACTCGATTATTAATACTGTGGGCAACTGTTGATGAGATACTGTGAGGAACTGATTAAATAACTTGTGAGGGAACTGTTTATAATACTGTAAGGAACCATTACAATGACTGCGAGGAACTATTATACGTGCGCCGACAGCAACGTGGCGAGGCTTGCTTCTAGCTCCAAAGCACTTTGCAGTATTTCGGTCTTTTGTGTGTGTTATCTTCTTTATTTTTTTTGCACCACCAAACGCGTTGTTTGCTGGTGTTACATTACCAGCCGAAAGAACTTTTGGATATCAAAGACGAGTGCAGTGTAACTCAACAGCAATTAAGACGAGGAATAGTATATTCCTGAATTGGATCCTTTGTTCATTCCCCAGGACAATTGAACTTATCCCAGAGGTTTGATCCAAGACGCTGCGGGGCGACAGATGAGGTATTCAGAGTGGACTTCAGTTGACCCTTCCGAGTTTATTACTGCCATGTTCAGTATCATCCTTTACAGGATAAAGCTAAGTTGATAAGCGATACAGAGGACAGGATGCATCCCTTCTCAGAGTAGTACACTCAGTGGACTGTAATATACTTCTGTTCTAACAGGGAAGTCTATTGGACTCTCTTTTGAGATTCATACTGTCCCATTGTCCGATATCTTCTATCCTAACTGGTGTTCTCTTTTTCAGAGGCAACGCATGCAAGGGACTTGAGTTTCTGGTCAAACGCCTCCCTCCAATTACAATCCCATATCGCGGATGCAGTGAATCATAGAACAACGAGATATAAAGCAAACACTCTATGGCGCGGTGAAGTACGTTGTAAAGCATGAGGTGACCTCCGCTGTCACATGGATTTCAAGCCTTCATGTTGTGTTATCTCTTTCCATTGGTGCAGTAGGGTCCACAGAAGATATCTGCAGTTGCGTGGTTTGTTCACCGTAGTTCCGAGGCTGATGAAACAAATTCAAAATCAGACCATGGGGTATTCCGAACGTTCAATTTATACCTCCCACGATAAAGATGTCCGCTCCATTTTCAGGGTTCCGGGATCAGCTACCCACAAGCGTCGTGTATTGTCTCTTCCTGCAGAGCGATCACCCTGCTGTATCGTACAGCAGGCGCGATACGGACCGTCACTAGCTTGCCCTTAGCTTCTTGGCAAGATTTGGATTAACCTATCCATATCCCTGTTATGCTGCATTTAATTGGTAGCTTTGGCGGATGGTTGTGGAACACGCCATTTAGGGGAGCTTTTGTAGACGCAAAATGCCTGGCGGAAGGGGGTTATCGCACCTCCAATGTTACAATGTGCTCTGTAGCTTACATTCGCGCCGCGATCCTATTAGGAGGACATCAACGATCACTGTCGACGTGGCTGTCCTTCTTCTTGTCTGAGGGGTGTAGGGATCGGCTCAGAAGGTCCTCCCTCGCTTCGCCTCTCGGCGAAACATGAGATCACAACTCCATTTTCTTCTCCTGACCTCCTTGGATAGGCAGATACTCAAGAGAGACGGAATGTCATCTAGTGGCTATTCCACTAAGGTTCTATTACTCCAGGGGTCTGACGCAGGTATCGGAATCCATCGCTTCAGAGATGTTGTGTGGTGCGCACATCCACGCTGACTCGGGCACTACGCGGATCTTCCAGCGGTAGCCTCTGACGACTGGTACACAACTGTTCAAGCCAGTGTCAGCCGTGACATCGGGTGACTGAGCAGTTAAATCGATGGGAGGTTTGGTGATTGGGACTGCAGCCTATTCCCTAAACTGACCCCAAATCCCAGAGATTACTGTGGATTAGATGGCGCATTAGTGAGAAAGCTGACAGTGCACCAATCATTCCACATTGGTTAGAGCTCATGGCTACAGTGTTGAAATGTGATCATATGGTTGAATTTTACAAACAGTGTCAAATATGAATTGTCTCCTCGTATAGGCACTCAAACAAGGGCAAAAAAGTTAGTCTAGTGCAGAGACGATAAAGTGGAGTTCTGCCCATACTTCACATGGATCGTCTTAAAGACACGAGACACTCACTGGTGGTCCAGTGGTCGCCAGTAACACTAATATATCCACGATATTACAAGAGTGGACAAACCTAGCCCTCCACCGCCGTCTTTTAGATAGGTTCGCTTTCCCCAGTCGGAGATCTAGTTCTCTGCCTCAGTATTGATACCTACGTTTGCTTCCCGTCTTCTCTGCATATTCAAGGCACGACTGGGACGTCCTCTTGCTCCCAGATCATAGTCAACACCTTCCCCATCACGCTCGCTTTGAGTGATATACACCCGTGCTCGCCACGACAGTCCTTCACTCCCCAACTCTCCCAAAGGTTGCACTGTGGGCGCCTTCCTTTCATTAACTCTCCTCCTCGTGGACGACGTTCGGATGTTTAAGCACACTCATAGCTATTTCCTGTCTCTTCTAACACCTTGCAACGGCGTCTGCTCTTGTACGCCAGCTACACGCATCCACTAGCTCGCTTCGTCCATCATGCCTGTTTAATTACGGAACATATTTCACAATCTCCTCCCACTCCCCGAGTCCTTCTGTCCCTCACCCATGCAGCTTAAATTACTATCCAACTTCATTTCGTTCTCATCTGTATAGTCGCCTCTAACAAATAAGCCCATAAGCGTATACTGACACTCTAATAGTTTATTATGGTCCTTCAACTCCCTGTAGCTAGTTCCACTTCTCTCGCGCTCATCTAGTGAAGCCTGCTTTTGTAGAGGCTAGTTAATGATCATCCTCCTAATCGAATAACTCTCTAAGTCGTTCACTCCATCGTTCCTAGCTCGACCCCATCTGCAATTTTGCTTACCGCCCTCCTAACAGTAGATCAAGACGATGTATCATTCTTCATGCGTCCTCGCAATACACTGCCCTTCCTATACCATCTTCACGACGAGAGATGGACACTACTTCTCTCGCGTCACACAGCGATATTTTACTGTTGTCTATTGACTTACACGCGGTCTAGCTTCCTTCCATCTCATCCCATGATCGTATAGATCGCTGCCTCTTCCTCTAGCCCATCTCATTCAGGTTCAAAAGTACCTCCGCGGGTGCTGCCTGGGTCTGAACCCCGCCGTTCAAATTTGATGACAATACTGTTGTCCTGGTCACTTCCGTCCTGATGTGGTTCACTCACCGTGCCTCCCAGCGGTTGTGGTGAAAGTTAGGAATACAACACAATGTCCACTTTCGCGGGGTTACATTTCATCTCAACACAGGGGCCCGCACGAGAGGGTGCTGTCCGCCCTGCCTACTGTCCCACCTCACCTGTCAACTGTTTCCTGTTCTCATCTACCAGTATCTCATGACCTGCGTACTGGCTGCGCATGGCTATTTCCACTACCAACAATAACAATGTTAGCAGATGACAAACCTGGGCTTCTAGTATGTAGCGAGGCCTGCATTTCTACCAACAAGATATATGAGAACCAGCTCCTATTCATGAGTCGCAGGATGGCTGAGGTCAGCCCTGGTGGTATTGTCGTGTCGCCATGGACACATCATGAACCCTGAGCCTATTTCAATATCCCCTCGTTCTTCCTCCCCCGTCTCATAACGTTTCGCCCGAGTATTCATTCTCGTTCTCTCCCAGTCTGTCTCGCTGAGTTTCCTCTTCCTGTCTATCTTATCTCGCGTCGTCTCTTTCTTTCCCTACTGTTTCTTGCTCTGTCTCTTCTACTCTCCGTCTTGCTCTCGCTGTCTATGATAGTTCTTCCCACGTTCTCGTTTCATCCTACTTCTCTCTGCTCCCATAACTCCGTCTCTCTTCCCCGTTCTTCTAACCATCTATCTCCTTCATATGCTTCTCCATAATCTCCGTCTTCATACTCCAGTTTCGCTTCCCCTAGCTTCAATTTGTACATCGTCTCCTCCACGTCGTAATTGTTACCCATTGCTTCCTCACATTACTTACTCATTCGTTCTCCCTCCACCAGGTCAATATAACAAGTTCTCAGTCATTCCCTCACAGTTGTCGCTCTCCTACGCTGTTTCAACTTCCAGTCGTGTTTCTCTTCCTCAACGTCTCCGCTTCTGTCCACAGTTTCTTTTTCATGGGGCTTTTATCTTCGTTTCTCCCCGGTTCTTTCCTATTAGCTTTCTCTCACAATGGCTCTTCCTTACTCTTTAGTCTCTCTCCCCCGTCTCACTTTATCTTAGGTAACTTTCTCCTAGTCTCTTATCATCCGTTTTCTTTCCCGCTTCTTCCTCAGTCCTCTGCCCAGCTCTCTCTGTTCTCTCTGAGGTCATTATCTCCAGTTTCTTCCAGGTCTCGTCCTACGTTTCCTTCCTCTCCATATTCATCTCATGTTTCCCCGTGTTCTTTTCACTTCCCCCTCTTCACCGTCTTCGTCCGTTCCTCATTTGTACCACTGTATGTTTACCGCAATCTCTTTTCTCCGCTGTCTTCTTTCTCTCTACTATCGGTCTCTTTCTTCCAGTGATTGCTCTCTGACGTTTCCTCCCGTTCTCTCGTTCTTCTTTACTTCCTAGTTCATTTCTCTCTTCACGCCGTTCATCTCTCTCTCTCTCTACGTTTCTCCTCCAGGTGCACTCCTTCTCTTGCTCTTCCTCGGGTTT
>NW_019943093.1:259328-261019 GCF_002910315.2 Salvelinus sp. IW2-2015
ATTTTTCTCCTACCTTCCTGTAGGCAGAAACTCAAAAAGGAAGTACCAGTGCTAAGGTCTATACAACGCTGGTCTGACCAATCGGAATCCATGCTTCAAGATTGTTTTGATCACGCGGACTGGGATATGTTCTGGGTAGCCTCTGAGAATGACATTAACAATGTCACGGACACGGTGACTGAGTTAATCAGGAAGTGTATGGGGATGACTATTAAAACCTACCCAAACCAGAAACTGTGGATAGATGGCAGCATTAGTGAAAAACTGAAAGTGCAAACCACCACATTTAACCATGGCAAGGTGASTGGGAATATGGTTGAATACAAACAGTGTAATTATTCTCTCCGTAAGGCAATCAAACAGGCAAAAAAGTCAGTGCAGAGACAAAGTGGAGTTGCAATTCAATGGCTCAGACACGAGACATATGTGGCAGGGTCGACAGACAATCACGAATTACAAAGGGAAAACCAGCCAAGTCAAGGACACTGACGTCTTGCTTCCAGACAAGCTAAACACCTTCCTCACCTGCTTTGAGGATAACAGTGCCACCGACCGACCCACTCCCAAGGACTGTGGGCTCTCATTCTCCGTGGACGACGTGAGTAAGACACTCAAGCTTGTTAACCCTTGCAAGGCTGCCTGACCAGACAGCATCCCTAGCCGCGTCCTCAGTGTTTACGGACATATTCAATCTCTCCCTATCCCAGTCCTCTGTCCCCACTTGCTTAAATATATCCACCATTGTTCCTGTACCCAAAAAAGCAAAGGTAACTGAACTAAATTATTATAGCCCCTTAGCAGTCACTTCTGTCATCATGAAGTGCTTTGAGAGGCTAGTTAATGATCATATCACTTCTACGTCACCTGACACCCTAGACCCATTTCAATTTGCTTACCGCCTCAATAGATCCACAGACGATGCAATCTTCATCGCACTGCACACTGCCCTATCCCATCTAGACAAGAGGAATACCTGCGTCAGAATTCTGTTCATTGACTACAGCTCAGCCTTCAACCCCATAGTACCCTCCAAGCTCATCATCAAGCTCGGGGCCCTGGGTCTGAACCCCGCCATGTGCAACTGTGTCCTGGACTTCCTGATGGGCCGCCCCCAGGTGGTGAAGGTAGGAAACAACACTTCCACTTCGCTGATCCTCAACACAGGGGCCCCACAAGGGTGCGTGCTCAGCCCACTCCTGTACTTCCTGTTCACCCATGACTGCGTGGCTGCGCATGCCTCCAACTCAATCATCAAGTTTGCAGATGACAACAGTAGTAGGCCTGATTACCAACAATGATGAGACAGCCTACAGGGAGGAGGTGAGGGCCCTGGTGGAGTGGTGCCAGGAAAATAACCTCTCCCTCAACGTCAACAAAATTAAGGAGCTGGGCTACAGGAAACAGCAGAGGGAGCACGCCCCTATCCACATTAACGGGACCGCAGTGGAGAAGGTGGAAAGCTTCAAGTTCCTCGGCGTACACATCACTGACAATCTGAAATGGTCCACCCACACAGACGTCGGCATCTGTTTCAATAATCATTATGGTCAGCACACCTCGCCGCATTGTCTCACCGATCCTTCTCTCCTCTCTGTCGAGGAGGGGAAAGAGCCCACACCCGACACAAGTTAATTTCTTCGCCTCCTGAGGTTGAAAGAAGCACTTCTGCCCTTCTCACCACAGCTGTCTGA
>NW_019943094.1:0-16386 GCF_002910315.2 Salvelinus sp. IW2-2015
TCTACATCTCCTCTTTCTCGCCTTAACACTAGAACCACCTTGGTCTTTCGCCTATCAGACACCATCCTACCAGTCGCTTAACACTAGACACCTGGGTCTTTCAGCTATCAGAGAACACCATCTACCATTCTTAACAACTAGAACCACCTGGTCTTTCAGCCTATCAGAACATCCCAATGCTACCAGTCTTAAACACTAGAACACCTGGTCTTCTCAGCCTATCAGAACACGACCATCTACCATTCCTTAACACTAAAGAACCACCTGGTTCTTTCAGCCTATCAGAACACCCATCTACCATGGTCTTAACACTAGAACCAACCTGTCTTTTCAGCCTATCAGACACCCATCTACCAGTCATTAACACTAGAACCTCTGGTCTTTCAGAACACCATCTAAACCAGCTTAACACTAGAACCACCGGTCTTTCAGCCTATCAGAACACACCATCTACCAGGCATTAAACACTCAGATACCTCCTGGTCTTTCGAAACACCCATCTACCAGTCCTTAACACTAGAACTCACCTGGTACTTTCCAGCCTATCTAGAACACCCATCTACAAGTCTTAACATAGAACCTGGTCTTTCAGCCTATCAGAACACCATCTACAGTCCTTAACACTAGAACCACCTGGTCTTTCAGCCTATCAGAACACGCATCTATCCAGTCCTTAAACTAGAATCCAACCTTGGTCTTTTCAGCTATCAAGAACACCCATCTTACCAGTCATTAACACTATAACCTCCTGGTCTTTCAGAACAGCCCATCTACCAGTCCCCTTAACACTCGAACAGCTGGTCTTTCAGCCTACGAACACTCCATCTTACCAGTCCTTTAACACTAAAAAGTCTTCTCCTACTCCTTCTTCTCTCACTCTCATCTCTTCCTCTCTCTCGTCCTCTATCTCTCCCTCTCCCAATCTGCTCTCTCTTTCTCTTTCTCTCTTCCTTCTCGCTCGCCTCTTCTCTCCTCATCCTCTATCTCCTTATCTCCTCTTCTCTCTACTACTCTTCTCGTCCCCATCTACTCTCACTCTTCTTCACCTCTCCCTCTGTACTTTTCCTCATCTTCTCTTCAGTGGCAGCCGTGTTAATGCCCCATAAAATATATGTTATTAACGCTGCCTAACGTGGAGCAGCACTATCACTAAACTGACTAAGACTCGAAATACGAATGCCAGCTGTCATATTACGCTTGTTACTGAAGCAGTGCATCACCTGCTGTGAGTACATAATATTAGCTGCTTACTGAAGCAGGCATCCCCGCTGTGATACAGTAAATATTAGCTGTTTACATGAAGCAGCGATACCTGCTGTGATACCAGTAAAATATTAGCGGTTACTGAAGCAGGCATCACCTGCTCTGTGATACAGTAATATTAGCTGTTACTGGAAGCAGGCATCACCTGCTGTGATCATAGTGATTAGCTGTTACTGAAGCAGAGCGTCAACTGCTGTTGATACAGTAATATTAGCTGTTACGAAGCAGGCATACATGCTGTCATCAGTAGTTAATTAGCTGTTACTGAAGCGGCATCAACTGCTGTGATACAGTAATATTTAGCTGTTACTGAAGCAGCATACCTGCTGTATGATACCAGTATATTAGCTGCTTACTGAAGGGCCGTTCAACACTGCTGTGAACAGTAATATTAGCTGTTACTGAAGCAGGCCAGCAACTGCTGTGATACAGTTAATACTTCTGAGCAGCTTCACTGCTGTATCAGTATTAGTTAAGAGGCCATCACCTGCTTGTGTATACAGTAATATTAGCTGTTACTAGAAGCAGTGCTCACCTGCTGTGATACAGTAATATTAGCTTTTACTGAACAGGCATCCCTGCTGTGATACAGTAATAATTAGGCTGTTACTGAAGCAGGCATCACCTGCTGATACAGTAATGATTAGCTGACTACTGAAGCAAGCTCAACCTGCTGTGATACAGTAATATTAGCTGCTACTGAAGCAGGCATCACTAGCCTGTTGATACAGTAATTTGCTGCTATGACGAGGCATACCTGCGTGATACAGAAATATTAGCTGCTTCACTGAGCAGGCATCACCTGCTGTGGATACAGTAATATTAGCTGCTTACTGAAGCAGGCATCACCTGCTGTAGATACAGTAATATTAGCTGCCCTACTGAAGCAGCATCACCTGCTGTGATACAAGTTAATATTGTCCTATTGAAAGCGTACTGCTATCAGTAATATGACTGTAGAGCAGGCATCACCTGCTGGTGATACAGTAATATTAGCTGTACTGGAAGCAGCATCACCTGCGTGATACAGTAATTTAGCTGTTACCTGCGAAGCAGGCATCATCACCTGCTGTGATACAGTAATATTAGCTGTTACTGAAGCAGGCATCACCTGCTGTGATACAGTAATATTAGCTGTTACTGAAGCAGGCATCAAATCCAATTGCATTTGTCACATGCGCCGAATACAACAGGTGTAGACCCTACAATCCCTTAACCAACAATGCAGTTTGAAGAAAATACCTAAAAAAAAGTAAGAGATAAGACTAACAAATAATTAAAAAGCAGCAGTAAATAACAATAGCGGGCTATGTAGTGTATATACAGGGTGTACCGGTACAGAGTCAATGTGCGAGGGCACCGGTGTCGAGGTAATTGAGGTAATATGTTCATGTAGGTAGAGTTATTAAAGTGACTAAACATAGATCAACTGCTGTGATACAGTAATATTGTGATTTAAAACACCTCTGAATGAAATGACTAAAAAGGAGACAGACAGAAGAGCGAGAGTCACACGCCCGCCCACACCAATGTTATTGTCTTGTTTTCTCAGCCAGCGAGTAGGCAGCTACTCTGCACAGACGGCTGCACACCCTGTCTGGTGTTCACAGTGATCAGCAGTTGATTATTTTCCCTGAGTCGGAGCACTTTGAGCACAACCACTTCGGATGCCTCTATTTGCATGTCATCTGCATAATGGCTCAGCTAGTGCATTTGCATGCTATGTGGAATGTTCCATTTCTCACCTAAGCCGGGGGTGTGGTATGTGGATTCCAGGGGTGCACAGTTAGTTAGTTAGTTAGTTAGTTAGTTAGTTAGTTAGTTAGTTAGTTAGTTAGTTAGTTAGTTAGTTAGTTAGTTAGTTAGTTAGTTACACTGTTTTTGCTCATCTCTCACTGAAGTTATGCATGGCTGTATGATTTAGAATTTAGAATGTTTAAATATTCTTTATGAATAGGCTTGCAGTATGTTTACCAATATCAAATGTGTGAGCCACTGCATCAATACTTTCAATATGTATGTTTGTACTTGCTATGATACAGTATACTTACACTAAGTAATCATTATTATTTTTTAATAACTCTTCCTGATTGTTAAATCCTACCCTCTATGTGAGAAACAGACTAGCATAGCATGCTGGGGAAAGGGTCATACAAGAGGCTTCAAAGGATAGAAAACCCCAGGGATATTCCTGGTGCCCATATTGATGAGGTATGTCGCGCAGATGAGAGTCAAGTGGAGACAAAGGGATTTGTATCAGTCAGTTTAGTCAGTCATCCTGATGAGTCTTTCACAGCTAGCTAGTTCAGTCAATCATCCTGATGAGCCCTTCACAGCTAGCTAGTTCAGTCAGCATTCCGATTGAGCCCTTCACAGCTAGCTAGTTCAGTCAGTCATCCTGATGAGCCCTTCACAGCTAGCTAGTTTAGTCAGTCATCCTGATGAGCCTTCACAGCTAGCTAGTTTAGTCAGTCGCCTGATGAGCTTCACAGCTAGCTAGTTAGTCAGTCATCCTGATGAGCCCTTCACAGCTAGCTAGTTAGTCAGTCATCCTGATGAGCCCTTCACAGCTAGCTAGTTTAGTAGTCTCCTGATGAGCCCTTCACAGCTAGCTAGTTTAGTCAGTCTCCTGATGAGCCTCACAGCTAGTTAGTTTAGTCAGTCATCCTGATAGCCCTTCACAGCTAGCTAGTTTAGTCAGTCGTCCTGATGAGCCCTTCCCAGCTAGCTAGTTTAGTCAGTCGTCCTGATGAGCCCTTCACAGCTAGCTAGTTTAGTCAGTCGTCCTGATGAGCTCTTCACAGCTAGCTAGTTTATGCTGGCTAGCTGACAACAACAGTAGCGTGGTGCTAGTTAAAACTTGTAAAAGAAAGTTGTGTTCATTTAGATGGGTAGGGGGATAAATAACTTGTAGTATTTGTCACCATCTGGAATCTGGATGTCGCCGTGACATGCCAATTAGCTAACGTAACAAGAAGCCGGTGTGAATGATCAGTGCAATGGTGTTGTATCGAGGTGCTTCCCTCGTGCTTCCCTGAGCAGCAGTTGCTTCACCGGGTATCATATGTTGCTGGTGGTAGCTAACGTGGCCAATTTGTTCCATCCAACTTGATTTCTATTTAGAGTAGGGTAGAAGCCTACACAAGAATATAACTTGGTATATTGGTAGAACCATCTGGATGTCACCGTGATACAGTTTTCTGCTACTCAATTTTTTACATATTTTTTTATTTAACCCTTATTTAACCAGGTAGGCTAGTTGAGATGGGGAGAGTTTGCGCTGCAAGCCGGCAACAGGGCACAGTGTCCTTCGGTCCCAAGTCCCGCTTGCCAAGCACTGCTGACCTGCAGTGACTTCGGGGAAAGGAGCTAGATAGTGTAGTCAATATCAGGCCAGGGTGACAGCTAAAGCACATTTGTTGCATTTGTAGTACCATAAAAACAGGATTTTTTCAAATTACAACTTCACCGGACAAGTTGCAAATTCTCGCTGAGCTCATCAGGATGACTCACTGAACTGACTGAACCCAATCAAATCCGTTTGTCCCCACTCAACTGTCGTTGCGTGACATATACCATCAATTTTGGGCACCCAGACTGTCCGTATAGCCTGTCCCTAACCGTAGGAGCAAGGCAGGAAGTAATCTGTGCTGCGATTTGCTTATTCAACTGAACTGACATTACAAAAGAGCCACATCAGTTAACATCTTTTGAATGAACATTCTACATTATCATGAAAATTATAGCATCACAATACCAGGCAGCCATTGTGAGCGTACCCATGAGTGTACAAAGATAGAACTGCTTTATATCTATGTTAGTCAGTCAGTCAGTCAAATTGCCAGGGGTAGAGGTTCCAAGCCTTTTCTATTCATTATATTTCTATGTGTGCATTGTGGGGGTTGTTGCCTAGGCAACCAAAGACTCAAATGCCCGGCCGTCCCGTCTTCAGTCAGTCAGTCCATTACAGCCGGTTACACGGTTGTACTTCAAGTCAATATTCACGTAACAATAAGGAATTCCATGTGGCCACAAATTGGTGAAAACAAACCCCCTTTGTAACAAAACATGCCAAAAAAGCTGCTGTGTTGGTCAATGTACATGTTACCAGGTCAAAAATTCCAACATATGGATCGCAACGCTCCCAATAGAGCCTGTGAGAAGAGCCCTGTGGCTTCAGGCTATTTGACGTGGGAGAGTGGGAAATGTGGGGACCCAGTGTCCAAGTTGTCCACACATAGTTATGTAAGGTGAATTCGGAAAGTATTCAGACCCCTTGACTTTTTCCACATTTTGTTACGTTACAGCCTTCTAAAATGGATTAAATTCAGCCTTCTAAAATAAAAGATTTTTAGAAATTGTTGCAAATTTATAAAAAGAACGAAACTGAAATATCACATTTAAATAAGTATTCAGACCATTTACTCAGTACTTTTTTGAAGCACCTTTGGCAGCGAATACAGCCTCGAGTCTTCTTGGGTATGACGCTACAAGCTTGGCACACCTGTATTTGGGGAGTTTCTCCCATTCTTCTCTGCAGATCCTCTCAAGCTCTGTCAGGTTGGATGGGGAGGGTCGCTGCACAACTATTTTCAGGTCTCTCCAGAGATGTTTAATCGGTGTCAAGTCCGGGCTCTGGCTGGGCAACTCAAGGACATTCAGAGACTTGCTCTGAAGCCACTCCTGCGTATTCTTGGCTGTGTGCTTAGGGTCGTTGTCCTGTTGGAAGGTGAACCTTCACCCCTATCTGAGGTCCTGAGGTCTCTGGAGCAGGTTTTCATCAAGGATCTCTCTGTACTGTGCTCCGTTCATCTTTCCCTTGATCCTGACTAGTCTCCCAGTCCCTGCCGCTGAAAAACATCCCCACAGCATGATGCTGCCACCACCATGCTTCCCCATAGGGATGGTGCCAGGTTTCCTCCAGACATAACGATCAGAATTCAAGCCAAAGAGTTCAATCTTGGTTTCATCAGACCAGAGGATCTTGTTTCTCATGGTCTTTGAGTCCTTTAGGTGCCTTTTGTCAAACTTCAAGTGGGCTGTCATGTGCCTTTTACTGAGGAGTGGCTTCCGTCTGGCCGATGACTGCTGCAGAGATGGTTGTCCTTCTGGTTCTCCCATCTCCGCAGAGGGACTCTGGAGCTTGGTTCTTGGTCACCTGGCTGCTAGCACCGTCATGAAAAGGGGCATGAGGGAAACCCTACAATAATATGTTTTGCTAAGTAGTGAGAACACTCTGGAGCAGGCAATGTTGAAAAGTAAAATTAAGAAATGTTGTACTTTCCTTACATGTCGTTTTGTAATTGACTAAAACAAGCAGACATTAAGATTGCTTTTGAAAAGGGTAAAGTATTTGTTGTGAGCCAACAGGGTATCCTAGGGTAACCACGGGTTTATTTCCCAACATGCGGGCATGTTAGTTTTGGGACAGGTTAGTTTTGGGACTATTGTGAATCTGTGCACCAAACCAGAGCATTCAGAGACCTGGAGCATTCAGAGACCCGGAGCATTCAGAGACCCGGAGCATTCAGAGACCCGGAGCATTCAGAGACCCGGAGCATTCAGAGACCCGGAGCATTCAGAAACCCGGAGCATTCAGAGACCCGGAACATTCAGAGACCCGGAGCATTCAGAAACCCGGAGCATTCAGAGACCCGGAACATTCAGAGACCCAGAGCAAGAACATTTAATTATTTATTTATTTAACCAGGCAAGTCAGTTAAAAACAAATTCTTATTTACAACGACAGCCTACACCGGCCAAACCCGGACGACGCTGGGCCAATTGCGCGCTACCCTATGGGACTCCCGATCACGGCTGGTTGTGATACAGCCTGGAATCAAACCAGGGTGTCTGTAGTGACGCCTCTTGCACTAAGATGCAGTGCCTTAGACCGCTGCACCACCCGGGAGCCCAGTGAGCACCACTCGGCACCTATAGAACAGCTGTAACACAACAAGCGTTTACATAGTCTTTATTTGCTGACTCATTATTACAATATGACACATACGACAGCTGTATGGTGTACAGCAAGGGTATTCAACTCTTGAAGTACGAAGCCCGCTGGTTTTCTCTTCTACCTAATAATTAATTGCACACACGCCTGGTGTCCCAGGTCTAAATCAGTCCCTGATTAGAGGGGAACAATGAAGAAATGCATTGGAACTGGCTTCGAGGTCCAGAGTTGAGATTGAAGGGTGTACACTATGAACATTATTCAACTGAAAGGCTAAGCCAATGGAGAGGCAGCCATTTTGTGTTAACAGATTAAATGTTGTGTTTTGACACTGGCTAAACCAGCCACAGTAATGTGGTGCTGCAACAAATCAAACAACAATGGCCAAATGTGACAGACGCAGATTCACTCCTCTTCCGGCTCTCACTCTCTCTCTCTCTCTATATATATATATATATATATATATTCCCTCCTCTTCCTCCTTTCTCTATCTATCTATATATCTATCTATATCTATATATATATATATATGTATTCACTCCTCTTTCTCTCCTCCCTCTCTCTCTATCTATCCCTCCCTGGGTTGCGTAACTGCTGACGCACTCATGATCCGTGGAAAAGAGGGAATCGGTTTTACTAGGTTGATCCCAGAGGTCAGGAGCGAGACAAGAGTATACCGGGAGGAGAGAAGAGGGGAGGAGAGGAGGGAAAACAGTACATGGGAAAAGCAAAGAAAAGGCATATTCTCGTCCTAGTGTTACTGTAGCTGGGAGCTGGCAATGGAGGATAACAGAGGAGGCAGCAACAGACAGCAAGACACCATCAGGGCGGCAAGTAGCTTAGGGATTAAGAGCGTTGGGCCAGTAACCGAAAGGTCGCTGGTGCGAATCCCCAAGCCGGTAATGTGGAAATAAATGCCATGATCAAGACAGTTAACCCTCAACAGCAGCTGCTTCCTGGGAGCCAATGACATGGACATTGATTAAGACAGCCCCCCGCACCTCTCTGATTCAGGGGAGTTGGGTTAAACGTGGAAGAAACATTTCAGTTGCATGCATACGGTTGTGCAACTGATTAGGTACCCCCCTTTCTTTCTTTCATCAGACAGACTGGATCCACTACTGAGAGTACAGTACCCTAACCCTTGTTCTCACAGAGATGAGAGAGGGTCGGGATGAGAAATTTAGAAATCTTTGTCTTTGATGAGCAAAAAGAGACATACACCATCAGCAGTAAGGTTGACCCCGTAGTGATGCCTTCCTGCTCTGTAGAGAGAAGATAGAAAGGGGAGAGGGAGAAGACAGAGAGGGAAAGAGGTACACAAGCAATCATATAGGGGGCAGAGAGGGAATGGCAGAAGGAAAGAGAGAAAGATAACGAAAGAGATATAGACAGACAGACAGAGACAGACAGACAGGACAGACAGACAGACAGACAGACAGACAGACAGAACAGACAGACAGACAGACAGACAGACAGACAGACAGGACAGACAGACAGACAGACAGACAGACAGACAGACAGACAGGACAGACAGACAGACAGACAGCAGACAGACAGACAGACAGACAGACAGACAGACAGACAGACAGACAGACAACAGACAGACAGACAGACAGACAGACAGACAGAGGTGAGAGTAAAGCTGTGAGCTGCAGCAGGACTTTACAGTGCAGCAGGATAATTAGAGAGTGTGACTCAAGTTCCAGGACTAATACCCCCATATGGAGAGGATAGACAAGAGAGCTCTCTCTCTCCCACACTCCAATAAACTCTATCCCCCTTTCTCCATCTGATCTCACTCTGTCTTTCTCCCTCATCTAACCCTCTCCTCTGACTCTCGCTCTTCCCTTCTCCCCTCTCTCTTTCTGCTCCCTCTCTCCTCTAACTCCTAATCACCCCAATAGACCCAATCTCCTCAGGGTCGGATCTCTGTTTTAGTACCTCTAGAGAGTCCTCAAGGGTCTTATCCCACTGTCTTAGTACCTCTAGAGTCCTCAGCGGTCTATTCTGTCGTAGTTACCTCTAGAGAGTCCTCAGGGTCTTTATCCATGTTCTTAGTACCTATAGAGTCCTCAGGGTCTTATCTCTTGTCTTAGTACCTCTAGAGAGTCCTCAGGGTCTTATCCCACTGTCTTAGTACCTATAGAGAGTCTCAGGGTTTAATTATTTTTTTTTTCCTTTCTGTCTTAGTACCTCTAGAGAGTCCTCAGGGTCTTATCCATGTCTTAGTACCTTAGAAGAGTCCTCAGGGTCTTATCCATGTCTAGTACCTATAGAGAGTCCTTCAGGTCTTATCCCTTCTTAGTACCTCTAGAGACTCCTCATGGTCTTATCAGTCTAGTACTCTAGAGAGTCATCAGGGTCTTATCCACTGTCTTAGTACCTCTAGAGAGTCCTCAGGGTCTTATCCATGTCTTAGTACCTCTAGAGTCCTCAGGGTCTTATTCCCTGTCTTAGTACCTCTAGAGAGTCCTCAGGGTCTTATCCATGTCTTAGTACCATAGAGAGTCCTCATGGGCTTATTCATGTCTTAGTACCTATAGAGAGTCCTCATGGTCTTATCTCTGTCTTAGTACCTCTAGATTCCTCAGGGTCTTATCCCTGTCTTAGTACCTGTAGAGAGTCCTCAGGTCTTATCCATGTCTTAGTACATATAGAGAGTCCTCAGGGTCTTATCCATGTCCTTAGTACCTATAGAGAGTCCTCAGGGTCTTATCCATGTCTTAGTACCTATAGAGAGTCCTTCAATGGTCTCTTATCCATGTCTTAGTACCTCTAGAGAGTCCTCAGGTCTTATCCCTGTCTTAGTACCTTAGAGAGTCCTCAGGGTCTTATCCCTGTCTTAGTACCTTAGAGAGTCCTCCTCAAGGTCGTATCCCTTCTGAGTACCTCTAGAGATGTCCTCATGGTCTTATCCATGTCTTAGTACCTCTAGAGAGTCATCAGGGTCTTATCCCACTGTCTTAGTACCTTCTAGAGAGTCCTTCCTCAGGAATTATACCACTGTCTCTGTACCTAGAAAGTCCTCCTCAGGGTCTTATTTCACCTATCTTAGTACCTCTAGAGAGTCCTCAGGTCTTTATCCCACGTGCTTATTACCTCTAGAGAGTCCTCCTACTCCTCTTCCTCTGCTTTAAAACATTCCAGGCTAGGTAGGGCTGGATAGGACCTCAGCCAGAAAGGCTGCCTGCTGAAAACACACAACCACTGTCGTGCTCTGGGCAAGAGTCTTACGCCAGATCCTCTAGTGGGACATTGAGCTTTCTAAAGCAAATAGAAAGCTAGCTAATTTTCCCCCAACATCAGACACCCCTTAACATGTACACCCCCTAACATCGGCACCCCCCAACATCGGACACCCCCTAACATCGACACCCCAACAATCGGACACCCCCTAACATCGACACCCTTAACATCGGACACCCCCTAACATCGGACACCCCCTAACATCGGACACCCCTTAACATCGGACACCCCCAACATCGGACAACCCTTAACATCGGACACCCCCTAACATCGGACACCCCCCAACATCGGGACACCCCTAACATCGGACACCCCCTAACATCGGACACCCCCCAAACATCGGACACCCCCTAAACATCGGACACCCCCCAACATCGGACCCACCCCGGAACATCGGACACCCCTAACATCGGACAACCCCTTAACATCGGACACCCCCTAACATCGGACACCCCCCAACATCGGACACCCCCTAACATCGGACACCCCCTAACATCGGACACCTTCTAACATCGGACACTCTCTAGCAGTTAGAGGATTAAATCACCTCGAACACAACAATTAAATGGACTGGAAAATAACAGTACATTTTGTGACTAAAGGCCCCCTTCTAGCTAGCTGACTACCGACTACTAATCTACCGACTACTAATCTACCGACTACTAATCTACCGACTACTAACCTAAGTTAAGTTAGGTTGTGAGAGATTTCAAAGAAGTTATATACACTACCGTTCAAAAGTTTGGTCCATTAAAATAACATCAAATTGATCAGAAATACAGTGTAGAAATTGTTAACGTTGTAAATGACTATTGTAGCTGGAAACGGCTGATTTTTTATGGAATATCTACATATGCTTACAGAGGCCCATTATCAGCAACCATCACTCATGTGTTCCAATGGCACGTTGTGTTAGCTAATCCAAGTTTATCCTTTTAAAAGGCTTATTGATCATTAGAAAACCCTTTTGCAATTATGTTAGCACAGCTGAAAACTGTTGTATTGATTAAAGAAGCAATAAAACTGGCCTTCTTTAGACTAGTTGAGTATCTAGAGCATCAGCATTTGTGGGTTCGATTACAGGCTCAAAATGGCCGGAAACAAAGAACTTTCTTCTGAAGCTTGTCAGTCTATACTTGTTCTGAGAAATTAAGGCTAGCTGAGTTCTAATCGCGCCAAACCCTTTGCAAACGAGTGGAATCATGAACAGTGGTTTGTTCAATATGTTTAACTACATCTTCCAGATTTGCCTCCTGGAATTGCCTTTTTAGCAGCAGATTTACCACTCTCCCAAATGGCTAACTCTGCCCTCTTGAGGCACAGGCCCCCTGAGACATGAAACGAAGTACCCCAGCTCGCAGTCAGCTCAAGTAGGCAACTAGAGAGTCAGAGACGCTGCTGACAGTGTTTGCGAGATGAAGGACAAAAGGCCATTTTAAAACCGTCCCGCGACTCCTGCCATGTCTATAGAAATCCCCCAAACAAACAAAAAAACGACTCTCTGAGAATGACTGCACAACTGGCAAACAGTTGCTTATAGATATGTCAGTCAGGTGGCTAGCTGCTGGCAGAGAATTGTATTTCAGTAATGTTAAAGGGCTCTGGCTGGTATTACTTAGCCAACTAGAAGGATGAAGTAAGAAGCTAACGTTAAAGGGATACTTCAGGATTTTGGCAATGAGGCCCTTTATCTACAACCCTGGAGTCAGATAAACTGATGGACACCGTTTGTATGTCTCTGTGTCCATTATAAAGGAAGTTAGGGGTAGTTTTTCTAGCCAATGCTAAATAGCATTAGCGCAATGACTGGAAGTCTATGGGTATCAGTGATAGCGCAATGACTGGTAGTCTGTGTGTAACGCTAGTTAGTAATTGGGTAGAAAAACTACCTCTAACTTCCTTCACTAGTTAGCAACTTCCTTAAATCTACATGCAGAGACATCTCTTTAAACAGAGCCTACCTCAGGAAAAAAATAAAAATACACTACTAAATGAAGTAACTTTGCTTTACAGAGAGTAGGCTACTGAGACAGACAGTGATGTGGAGCTCAGTAGTGAGGCTGAGGCAGGCTGAAATGCATGCAGAAGGAAGCAGAGGAGACACAGAGAGAGAGATAGAGAGAAGAAGCAAGCAGAGAGAGGTTAGTACAGTGGTCCCCAAACTTGGGATCGGGGTCCCATGTGGGGTCCTCGTAGGAAATCTGTAGTAATCTCATCAAACAAGTTAGCAACTTTAAAAAACAAATATATGAACATATGAACATCTTCCTTATAGGCCGACATTGAAATACATTACAATACAACCACTGTATGTTTCAATATGAACATCTCCACAGGACCTATCTTCCTTATAGGCTGACATTACAATANAACCACTGTATGTTTCAATATGAACATCTCCACTGGACCTATCTTCCTTATAGGCTGACATTAAAATGCTATACAAACAATGCAGTTCTAAAAATGTCAGATGTTTTCATTTCATCGCTGATGCTATGCGTCGGGGTCTCATATTTTCCCCATTTCTGGGGTATAGCATTACAATTGTATAGCTAATACGGTATGTGTTTGTAGATGGACTGAGGTGAATGAACCTACAGCAGCCAAGGTGATAATGGCTGGGGTAATTTTTGCTGTTCTCCACATAGCATTTTAAAGTTGTCCCTGTGTCATGTTCTCTCTCTATCCTCTTTATCTCTCGATCCTCTTTATCTCTCTACCCTCTAGTTCTATCTCTACCTTATCTTTCTCTCTCTACCTAAACTATCTCTCTCTACCCTCTCTTTCTCTCTCTACCCTATCTTTCTCTCTCTCTCCTCTTTCTCTCTCTACCCTCTTTATCGCTCTACCTTATCTTTATCTCTCTACCCTCTATTTCTCTCTTTACCTTATCTTTATCTCTCTACCCTCTATTTCTCTCTTTACCTTATCTTTCTCTCTTTACCTTATCTTTCTCTCTCTACCCTCTATTTCTCTCTTTACCTTATCTTTCTCTCTCTACCTTATCTTTCTCTCTCTACCCTCTATTTCTCTCTTTACCTTATCTTTCTCTCTCTACCCTCTATTTCTCTCTTTACCTTATCTTTCTCTCTCTACCTTATCTTTCTCTCTCTAGCCGCTCTACGCACAATGTGTACACATATACTGTAGTTACTAGGGAAATTATGTTAGGAATTTCTAAATTCTCTCTGAGGTATTCCGGAACGGGAGTAGAGTAACAGTAGATTACCCTGGTGTGTGAATTTGAACTGAATGGAACCATCCTCAGCATTCCTCTGATTATCTTCTATGACGTCATCATTGTCTTATGGTTTTATCCCTCTTTATTTAATTCTAGTCAGCATCCCCCCATCCCCCCTGGCCTGCAACTCCTCTCCCCAGCCTCTGTCACCCCAGCGCCTGTCTCTTATACACATCTAGATGTGTATAAGAGACAGCCCATCCCCCCACCCCATCATCTCTTTCCCATCCAGTCCTTACTAAGCCTTGATGAGCAGTCATCACTACGTGAGCACACCATTGTGAAATAAGGTGAGCTAGGGAAGCAGCTGTCCACTGCAGTGGGATCCAGGATGCATAGATATACTGGACTTGACTTTGGTAAAAGCAGAATGCCTTTATCACAGCAGTTTGGCAGTCAATATATAGATTATATACTGTAATTTGCTCAAAGCACTTTTAACCAATCATAACAGGTGGGTAGTCAGTGTACAGGATATCCCTCAGAACAGAAAAAGGTTTTCATAAATTCATAATTAATCGTAATTCAAAGCAACCCAAAATGTGTCCAGAGGCATTAGCACTGTACTGCATATATCACATGGTCCAGTATGAATTATGAAACAAGGCTTAAAAATCACTACGCACAGAACTAGGGGTGTATCGTACACATATTACTAAGCCTTTCAGTAAGGGGACCTCAGATCGGTTTCGCACTGTGAACCTGAATGAATACATTAAAACACTAGGCCTATAGGCTAAACCTACGCTGCATTGAATCCCTCTTGAGCAAATCTGAGCTGGAAAAATAAAACCGTTCAGGCTATTTCGTTAAAACAACTAGAGCCTATGTGCACATTGTGATCAACATTCTCATCTTAATTGGCACATTTCAAAACTGTCCTTTTGTGAGGCGCAGCCGGGAACTATTTCTGTACAATGGCAAGTGGTTCGATAACCAGGAGGATTCTCCTTCATCGTTTAACCCTCCTGTTGTGTTTGTTTCATGTTAATTCATTCTGTGTTCCCGGTCCAAAATGACCACCCCATTAAAGCTGATTATAAATCCATAATAATACATATATTATCACCAAATGTTGTGTTAGATCTTTTTATCAACTTAAGTTCTTGTGAACATTACAAGTTTTGAACTTCTATTTGCTATCTATGGTCTGCAGGTCTCGTTGACCTGAGCTCATACAACTCGTTTTTGAGTAAAAAAAGCATAAAAAAAGTTATAGTCAAAATGGATTATTTTGACAATAACATATAGATTAAACATCTGGTGCTATTTATCACAGACTACTTTGAGTCAAAGTTTAACAAGGACTCTCTCCTCCTCACCAGTGTCATGGTTAAAGATATGATCAAGAGTCTCACACACAGTATATTGTTTGGTCATTGTGCTGCCACAGAATGAATTGTGAGCAAGGCCTCAAACAATATTTATATACCAGAGCTGTGAGGGAAGTTCTACTGTATATATTATTGAAACAATGTTGCAATTGTTTGTGAGAATGCCAACAGGTATTGGGGAAAGGTTCCCGTGGGCGTTGCCATGGAAGCCAAAAATTAACAACAATAAGCTCATGCATTTATTCTGATTGGTTAAGTTAAGGATTAATGTTTGGGATAGGTTTAATTAAGCTCAGGCATTCATTCTGATTGGTTAAGTTAAGGATTAAGGTTTGGGATAGGTTTAATTAAGCTCAGGCATTCATTCTGATTGGTTAAATTAAGGATTAAGGTTTGGGGTAGGTTTAATTAAGCTCAGGCATTCATTCTGATTGGTTAAGTTAAGGATTAAGGTTTGGGGTAGGTTTAATTAAGCTCAGGCATTCATTCTGATTGGTTAAGTTAAGGATTAAGGTTTGGGGTAGGTGTAATTAAGCTCAGGCATTAATTCTGATTGGTTAAGTTAAGGATTTTGGGATAGGGTTAAAACATCCATTAGTTAAGACTGGCCTTGCTAACTCATTGTGGATGGTTGGCACAGTCGTCAACGCATCCAGCTCCCACTCCATACACCATGGGTTCAGTCCCATAGTCACCATTGTGTGCTTCCATAATCCTTATACAACATTTAGTATGGTGCCTCTGCCCTGCATTATATCCCACTGCTAATGACCCAGTGAAGAAGGCAGCACTGTCATTGAGACAACTCCTATATTCAAACCACATGTACATTTCTCTCTCATTTCCTCTCACACACACACCTTCACACACCTTCACACACACCTTCACACACAGGTGCTAGCAGCACAGCAGTAGTGTGTAGAGCGGGCCCTCTCACACATACACACACACACAGGCGCTAGCAGCACAGCAGTAGTCTGTAGAGCGGGCCCTGTCACACATATACAGTATCTACTGTTGAACACACATCATCAATAATACACCAGCTGTAGGAATCATACAGCTCCCAGGCACAGAGTGATGTAGAGATTAGCAGAGTATAATACGGAAGAGTGCAGTAGTGATTAGTAGTGTATGGTACAGAAGAGTAGAGATCAGTAGAGTAGAACACAATACACTAGAGTCCAGTAGAGTACAGATTAGTAGTGTAGAGTACAGTAGAGTAGAGTAGAGATCAGTACAGTAGAGTAGGGTACAGTAGAGTAGAGATCAGTACAGTAGAGTAGAGTACAGTAGAGTAGAGTAGAGATCAGTAGAGTACAGTAGAGATTAGTAGAGTAGAG
>NW_019943094.1:16411-35232 GCF_002910315.2 Salvelinus sp. IW2-2015
GGTTCTGAGTACTCATGATTTTGTTTCCTGACTCACATTGTGTCATACCAGACATGACTCACGATCTCCTACTATTTGTTTGTCTTTAAAGTGGTTCCTACATCAGTGTGATCTGTCATTGTGTTAAGAATACGGACACTGTTGATAAACTATGTGTTCCTGAGGTGGGACAGGGACTGATCCCTGTGGACTATATTGACACTGAACCACAATGCCAAGTGAATGCAATATAAGGAATTTACTTTGAAATTCTATTTTTTCTTTCAAAGGTCGAGGAAACTGACTTTGCAGTTTGCATTTTGCGTGAAGAAGAATACCCCCATTTCAAGTATAGGTGTTGTTAAGTTCATAAATAATTCTATGGCTTCTCAAAATGGCTTTTGATTTACTTTTACCAGGTCTGTACTGGTTTAAAGTTTTGGTTTATTACACACAGGACTATCATCAATCATCACCTTTTCATGGCCAACGATCGCGAAAAGTGACCGGATGAGTTCATATTAAAATTTGATTAAAAATCTTATTTCCAGGTAAGCTCCTCTGATTCCCGTTAGAACAGAAAATCTAGATTTTCAGATTTTAAAAGGCACCATTCACAAGTAGCATTTGACCCCGTCTTAGACATCTATAAGCTCAAGCGCTACTTCTTAAAACGCTTTAGCGTTGTATTTTCCTTAGTTACCCGCTTTCCTCATTGGTTGTGAGTTGGACAGAAAACGGAATATGTCCTCTATAATGACGGTATGAGGTCATAAAAACGGATGACAACTCATTATCACACTGGCTATATACTTGGTAGATATAGTGTTGCCTGGCTGACTCATTATAGATTTAACGGCGAATACTTAGGAACAGACCAATTGGAGGGTTCTCTCTGCCCTACCAGTAACGTGAGAGTGTATATGGAATGGCATAGACACTTCCTGGAAGTTCAGGAGAAACAGGAAATGAGAATGTGGTTGGCATGTTTTGACTTCACTCCCCCTTTTTAACCTGTCTGTCTGGTTTGACTTGGGTTTCACAAACACAAGCAAACTCTGTTACTGTCTTGATAAAGACAGGACTTCTTGATATTCAAAAACACTTTTGTGGTTATTGTCTAATGAGTCAGTTATACATTTTGGAGCATGTTGGTCTCCGCTCACAGTCTTAGCAGGACTGAGGCAGAGGGACTAATTAACCATTCCATTGATTTCAGTTACCCATTAACAAGTCTCTTTACTCGGAATGGTGCTAAGAATTGTCCTCTGAGGAAAAAGACCAATGTATAGCAGTGATCCGTGACGTTGAGCACCATAATGAATTATATTACCGAAATGGCTTGCCATGCCTCAATGCTGGCATATAAAGAATTGAAACACATAGAGCAGAGATCAAGAGATTAGAGTAGAGATTAGATAGAGTATGGGTAAGAGATTGTAGAGATCAGTACAGATATGGATAGAGTATAGTGTACCAGTAGAAAGTACAGATCAGTAGGATTTAGAGTACATTAGAGTAGACATCAGTAGAGTACAGTAGAGATTAGTGAGATGAGTGGTACAGTAAGCAGAGAATAGTGTTAGAGTATAAGTACATTAGTAGACATCAGTAGAGTAGAGATTAGTAGAGTATTATTAGGGAAAGAGAGCTGTACCTTTGTTTCTACCTATAGATACGAAGAAAGGGGGTCCACCCGAGGAAGGAGGGGGAGGTGGCGTTCCGAGTTGAGAGGCGCAGGAGGAGGAGTAGGGTAGGAAAGAGTTGAGAGGCGCAGAGGCATAAAAATAGGAGGAATGGATTGTTGAAGTAGCGTAACATAGAAAGGACGAGTACCCAACTAGAAGTCATGCGCAAGCTTTGAGAAACATGCAAAAGATCTGTCCAGGCTGAAGATGCAGTGCATTCCATGGAACAAACGCACGCCGACACGCACGCACGCACGCACGCACGCACGCACGCACGCACACACACACACACACACACACACACACACACACGTACAGTAATATCAGAGTGGAGCAGCAGCCTGTATATTATAATGTACAGAAAAATCTGACTGGAGCAGCAGCCTGTATATTATAATGTACAGAAATATCAGAGTGGAGCAGGAGCCTGTAAATTTAATTACAGTAGCATCAGAGTTGAGCAGGACCCTGTATATTTAATTACAGTAGCATCAGACTTGAGCAGAACCCTGTATATTTAATTACAGTAATATCATATTGGACCAGGAGCCTGTAAATGTCATGTGCCACTGACTGCAACCCTGCTTATACCAATATGAGTCGTGATGCTGACAAGGATGTGGGGGTTGTGGGATTAATATAGAGCCTGTGTCTGTGTTGGTGCACAGTGGGAAGGGAAGTATTCTGTTACAGGTAGTAGTGTAGAGTCATCTTACAGGAATTACGGAAGAGTCCTGTTACAGGGGGTAGTATAGAGTCATTTTATGGGGGTAGGGAAGAGTCCTGTTATAGTGGTAGGGAAAATATGTTTTACAGGAGGTAGGGGAGAGTCCTGTTACAGGTGGTAGAAAAGAGTCATGTTACAGTAGGTAAGGAAGGGTCCTGATACAGGAGGTAGTGAATAGTCCTCTATGGGTAGGGTGAGTCCTGTTACAGGAGGTAGACTATAATCTTGTTACAGGAGGTAGGAAAGAGTACTGTTACGGGTTGGGAGAAGTTATGGGTAGGTGGGGGTCCTGTTACATTAGGTAGGGAGGAGTCATGTTACAAGAGTTAGGGAGGACTTCTGTTACAGGAGGTAGGGTAGAGTCCTGTTACAGGATGTAGGGAATAGTCCTGTTAAGGGTAGGTAGGAGTCCTGTTTCAGGAGTTATGGAATAGTCTTGTTACATGAGGTAGGATAGAGTCCTGTTACAAGAGGTTTGGAAAATTCCTGTTAAAGGGGGTAGGGAAGAGTCTTCTAGCAGAGTCCTGTTACAAGGGGTAGATGAAAGTCCTGTTACAGGAGGTTGGGATGAGTCATGTTACAGGAGGTAGGGCAGAGTCCTGCTACACGAGATAGGAATACTCCTTTTACAGGAGGCAGTGAATCGTCCTGTTATGGGTAGGGAGGAATGCTGTTACAGGAGGTAGGGGAGAGTCCTGTTATAGAACGTAGAGAAGAGTACTGTTACGGGCTGGGAGGAGTCCTGTTACAGTAGGTAGGGAAGAGTTATGTTACAGGAGGTAGAGAAGAGTTCTGTTACAGGAGGTAGGGAAGAGTCATGTTACGGGGGTAGGGAGGAGTCCTGTTACAGTGGGTAGTGAAAAGTCCTGTTATGGGTAGGAAAGAGTCCTGTTATAGGAGATAGTGAAACGTCCTGTTGTGGGTATGCAAGAGTCCTGTTACAGGAGGTAGAAAAGAGTCCTGTTACAGGAGGTAGGAAAGAATCCTGTTACAGAAGATAGTGTAGAGTCCTGTTACAGGAGGTAGCAAAGAGTCCTGTTACAGGAGGTAGGAAAGAATCCTGTTACAGAAGGTATGGTTGAGTCCTGTTATAGGAGATAGTGTAGAGTCCTGTTACAGGAGGTAGGGTTGAGTCCTGTTACAGGAGGTAGTGTAGAGTCCTGTTACAGGGGGTAGTGTAGAGTCCTGTTACAGGGGGTAGGGTAGAGTCCTGTTACAGAAGGTAGGTTTGAGTCCTGTTACAGGAGGTGTTGTAGAGTCCTGTTACAGGAGGTAGTGTAGAGTCCTGTTACAGGGGGTAGGGTAGAGTCCTGTTACAGGGGGTAGGGTAGAGTCCTGTTAAAGGGGGTAGGGTAGAGTCCTGTTACAGGGGGTAGGGTTGAGTCCTGTTAGCAGGAGATAGTGTAGAGTCCCTGTTACATGGAGGTTGGTGTAAGTTCCTGGTTAAGGAGGTTAGTGTAGAGTCCTGTTACGGGGGTAGTGGTAGAGTCTGTACAGGGGTAGTGGTAAGTCCTGTTATCAGGGGGGTAGGGTAGTAGTCCTGTTAAAGGGTGTAGGGTAAGGTCCTTACAGGGGGTAGGGTTGAGTCCTGTTAAGGGTAGGGGGTGAGTCTCTGTTCATTTGAGGTAGGGTAGAGGTCCGCTGTTACAGGGGTAGGGTAGAGTCCGTTACAGGAGGTATGTAGTGTAGTATGTAGAGTCGTAGGAGTTAGTGTAGAGTCCTTTACAAGGTATTGTGACCTTAAGTATGTAGTCCTGTACAGGGTAGGGTAGAGTCCTGTTACAGGAGGTAGGGAGAGTCCTGTCTAAGGAGGGTAGTTTAGTCCTGTACAGGAGGTAGGGTAAGTCTGTTAGCAGGAGGTAGTGTAGAGTTCCTGTTACAGGGGGTTAGTTGGTAGAGTCCTTTCAGGGGTAGGGTAGAGTCCTGTTACGGGGGTAGTTAGGAAGTCGCTGTTACAGGAGGTGGGGTAGAGTCTGTTGACAGGGGTTAGGTAGAGTCTGTTACAGGAGTAGTGTAGTGTCCTGTTTACAGGAGGTAGTGTACGAGTCCTGTACAGGAGGTAGTGTAGAGTCCTTTACATGTTTGTTGTCGCTCTCTCTGCCATCAACCGCTACCTGTCGCCTCTCTCTCTGCGTCACCTACCTGTCCTCTTCTGCGTGTCACTCCCCTACCTGTTATGCGTCAACCCCATTACCTTTGTCCTCTGCGTCAACTCCTCTACTGTCTCTGCGTCAACGACCCTACCTGTCTCTGCGTCAACGCCACTACCCTGTCTCTGCGTCAACCCCTACCTTGGCTGCTCTGCGTCAACTGCTACTGGTCTTCTTGCGTCAAACCGCTACCTGTCGCTCTCTCTCTGCGTCAACCCCGAACCCTGTCTCTCTGCGTCAACACCCTACCTGTCTCTCTGCGTCAATCCAGCTACCTGTCTCTCTTTCTTCTTGCGTCAACGCTACTGTCGCTCTGTTCGTCAACCCCTAACCTGTTCGCTCTGCGTCAACCGCCTTACCTTGTCTCTCTGCGTCAACCCCGCTATCCTTGTCTCTCTGCGTCAACTGCTACCTGTCACTCTAAACGTGTGACTGACAGTACAGAGGTTTCTCATTTCTTGTAAAGCACCGTGGCTAGACTGCATCACTGTTAGTTTGTTTTTTAATCAACTTAAATTTGCACAGAACATGTTATGCCGTGGTTATTGGAATATTTAATACATTATCAAACACACTAACTCCTCCATCGTGTTCAAATTGCAAACCGGGAGCCTTAAATTTGGAACGGTGATTAAAAGGGAGGATCGATAAGTCTAAGCCCACCTGAAATAGAGTGATTTAGTCCTATTGAGTATAGACAATTAACATGTTCTTTTTTTTATCTCAAGTATATTAATGTATTCTCTATTATATATGTCTATTATTTTTAATATATATTTAAGCTGTGAAACTTGTTTCAGTGATGTTGTCTTATTGTGTGACTGACAAAGTCAGGCACGACCGCTAGCATTAAAAAACAAAACATTTTCAATCGCAAGTAAATGGTAATTACTGCCGATGAGTTCTTATTTATATTCTCTTTTTGTTTTTTACATAAAGTAGATCACTCATCTGAGAAGGTACTTAATCAAGTATGTATCTGAGGGTCGCCTCTTAAACACTGTTTTTTGTCAGCTTTGAAATTTTGGCTCTACTTAGTGGGAACTTATACAGACTTACTGTTCACATCTGATTGCTTAGAATAACAACTGGTTAATGGATAATCATCTGATTGGCTTAGAATAACAACTGTTATGGATACAATAATCATGCTGATTGGCCTTATGAATAACCGCTGTTATGGGATACATCATTGATTGGCTTAGAATAACCAACTGTTATGGATACATTCACTGACATTGGCTTAGAATAACAGATAGCATTTTTTAATAAATATTAAATACGCATAGAAAATGTTTTTATTGTTTATTTTTTTTATCCCAAAGTTATGGAAATAGGCATGTGGGCTTAACACTAGAAAGGCTGAGTTGATAACAGTTTTTTAGGAGGCTATGTCAGTTTTGTTGTTGTAAGTGACAACTAGCTAATGAGATCCAACTGATGCCGCGTTCATGAAGACGAACACCATTCTGTAAGCACGCGTCCAATAACTGACAACGGACTCTTTCTGACGTGCTTGGTGATTATGACACTTGAAATTCATTAAATGCCATTATTGCATCTGTGCTGATGTTTTCACTATTTGTCAAGCCACACTTGGTGCTTATCCACAATGTTGATGGCTACTGATTTAGTTTTCTTCAATTTGACGGGCGTCAATGGCCGGAAGGGGGGGGGGGGGGGGGTCCAACGAGGCCTTTCTATGTTAATAAATCAATCACCTACAGACAGGCGTTGATCTGGCTGGCTGGAGATAAAGGCGTTCCTGTAGGACTACAACGTAGTGCTTGTGTTTTTCCCGTCTTCTATACACATGTCCTCTTCTTCAGGAGTCAAACCCTTCGGAGTGCCTGACGTGCGGCGTAGCCTGGGCCGACGCCGCTCTCTGAAAGAGGAAAAAAAAAACCCCCCCAAACGTTCGTACCACACCGGCGAGGCGACCCTACGTGTGCCCCGAAGTGGCCAGGAGGGCCCACATCGATGCCCGCTCCCTACGGAAGCACTGACCAAGTACACGGCGACCTCCTGCGGGGAAGATCATTGCTGCGAAGAAAGACACGCTACAGTTTCACAACCAGGGTACTAGGTCGAACAGCCGTTCTCCCCATCCTGGGCGTCCGCATCTCCCCCCGAGCTTCCGGCCCGTCCAGCCGCCGCCGCCGAGGAGATCGAGACGGTGCTGATCACGGAGGAGACTGTGGAGGCGGTAGAAGCGGTTCAGGCCGTTCAGGGCGACGGGGTCGGACCTTCGTCGGACCAGAGCATTAAATGCCAGGTGGTGAATCTATTGTGTCTCAGCAGAGTGTCCTGCTGGGGGGTGAAGAATGGAGGACAGGAGGTTATACAGACCATGGAGGGGTAACATGGCAAGAGGCAGACGGTGGAGTGGATGTGGACAGACCAGGTGGAGTGACGTGACAGACCAGGTGGAGTGACGTGACAGACCAGGCGGCAGTGACGTGACCGACCAGGCGGAGTGACGTGACATGACCAGGCGGAGGGAGTGACCACGACCAGGCGGAGGGGACGTGACAGACGCAAGGCGGAGGGACGTGGACCGACCAGGCCGAGGGACGTGACAGACCCAGGGCGGCGCCGTGACAGACCCGGCGGCGACGTGACAGACCAGGCGGAGGGGACGTGACAGAGCCATGGCGGAGGGACGTGACAGACCAGGCGGAGGGACGTGGAGACCAGGCGGAGGGAGTGGCAAGACCAGGCGGCAGGACGGTGGCGACAGGCGGAGGACGTGAACAGACCAGGCGGAGGACGTGAACAGACCAGGCGGCGGGACGTGACAGACGGCAGGCGGAGGACGTGACAGACCAGGCGGAGGGACGTGGACGACCAGGCGGAGGGACGTGACAGACAGGCGGAGGGACCGTGCCAGACGCAGGCGGAGGGACGTGAAACAGACTCCAAGGGGAGGACGTGACAGGACCAGGCGAGGGACGTGACAGACGCAGGCGGAGGGACGTGACAGACACCAGGCGGAGGGGACGTGACAGACGCAGGCGGAGGCGACGTGACAGACCTAGGCGGAGGGAACGTGATCAGACCAGGCGGAGGGACGGTGACAGACAGGCGGAGGGACGTGATCAGATCCAGTGCGGAGGACGTGGACAGACGCAGGCGGAGGGACGTGACAGGACCAAGGCGGAGGACGTGAACAGACGCTAGCCGGTAGGGACGTGACAGACCAGGCGGAGGGACGTTGGACAGACCAGGCGGAGGGACGTGAACAGACAGGCGGAGGGAACGTCGAAGACCAGGCGGAGGGACGTGATCAACGCAGGTCGGAGGGGCGTGAACAGAACAGGCGGGAGGGACGTGACAGACGCAGGCCGGCGGGAAACGTGAACAGACAGGCGGAGTGACGTGACAGACCAGGCGGAGTGACGTGACAGACCAGGGCGGAGTGACGTGACAGACCAGGCGGAGTGAACGTGGACAGACCCAGGCGGAGTGGACGTGACAGACCAGGGCGGAGTGGACGTGACAGACCAGCGGAGTTGACGTGACAGACCAGGCGGCGTGATCGTGACAGACCAGGCGGAGTGACGTGACAGCCGCAGCGCGGAGTGACGTGAACAGACGCAAGGCTGGAGTGAACCGTGAAGACCGAGAGCGAGCTGACGTGACAGACCAGCGGAGTGACGTGAACCAGACCACCTGAGTGGGCAGGAAGAATGACTTCGCATAGTCACTAAGTATCCCTAATCCTGAATCAGGTGGAAGCCGAAGTGACTTCTATATCCCTAACCTATCAGAACCCAGGTGGACGCGGTTGACTGACCGTTAGACTGAACACAGGGCTATTACACTCTGTCCTGAGGTGGATGGGGACCTAGCGATGCTGGTCAGATACCTGGGTGGTGTGTCAGTAGGGACATCACTGAGCAAATGCATTCTGCAATGGGAAAACAATGTGTTCTTATTTAGACAATATTCAGGTACTGCTCCCTTGTTTTTCCCCAATTGAACAGGCCCCTCTGTCTACAGTGGGGACAGAAGGTACAAAGTTGACAATTTTTTTATCTGAATATATATACATTGCACTGAACTGAATTGATTTAAAGCTCATCCAATCTTGTGTGTAAATAGTGGCAATCATTAAAAATATTCTGTATTAATCTGGAATTCAATTTGCTGCATTCATAGAAATTCAGATGTTTTTATTAAATTAATATAAAGAATCCAGACTTTACTTTTCCTTCAGCGACGCATTTTTATTTACCATGTTGGTAACATACTTTGTTCTAGCCTTGTTTTTAAATAAAGCCTGATCTGCAAGCTTCAACGTGTCTGGTTTTCACAAGGTTTCTTTCCCCTCTTTACTAAGTTGAAGCTCGGAATCTAGCCCCTCGCCCTGGCCACTCAGACTAGACTCCCCTGGCCCACTCAACAGCTACCACACCCCTGGCCTACTTCCACTAGCACCACCCCTGGCCACTCAATAGCACCACCCCTGGCCACTCCCAACTAGGCACCACCCCTGGCCACTCGAACTAGCACCGACCCCTGGCACTCAACTATGTCACCTCCACATGGCCACTTCAACTAGCACGTCCCCTGTCACTCAACTAGGCACCCCCCTGGTCACTCAACCTCAGCAACCTCCCTGGCCACTCACCTTAGCGCCTCCCTGGCACTCACTAGCCACCTCCCCTGGCCACTCAACTAGCAACCTCCCCTGGCCACTCACTAACGGAGCACCTCCCCTGGCCACGGGCAGAGTGGGTCCGAGATCGCCACTGGTTACAGGGTCGGGCTACGAGCACGGGTGAGGTCCTCGTGGCCTACCAGGGCGCGAGGTCAAGCACAGGTACTGTTACAGTCCAGCTGGTCAGTCGATATCAAGTGTCTGTGTCACTAGAAGGTCAGCTGCCAGAGCTTGGCCATCGTTACACAAGGAACGCATCCGTGTATCACTGGCCAACCCTGTTACCTCGCGCATAGGCTAGCGAGCCTAAGGGTCTCTCCCTTGGCACAGGAAGCTAACGCAGGAGGTAATCTGCCCCGTTGGTACCCAGCAGAAGCTAAGGGGAACAGTTCCTGTTTACAGGAGGTTAGGGGAAGAGTGCCTGTTCCCCACGGGTGGCGGCACACCCTCGGACGGCATGGTCCACTCGCTATACATAGCGAGTCACGGCTCACGGGGCACACGCGAGCGTCGCCGCGTACCACGGGGTACATAGAGTCACAAAATGCATAATCTGAAGCTTATCCATGTCTAATCTTCGTGTTGGGATCTCTTTATTCTCAATAGACCACAGAACGTCGAGATACACAGCGTGCACTTCTCTAGTACTTGCGAGAGTGCACTGCATAGAATTTGACTATTGTACGCGTACTGTGAGAGGCCTACATCGAGGCCTTTTCAACGCTGTCAGGAAACATGAGACCATGAGGGGCGCGAAACTGAACCACTGTGGATGAAGAGGATTAGAAAGGTTACGATCCAACACAGTGGTGATGAGGTTAGGAGGAATAAGATGGTAAAGAGTCGTTGCTTTATGACCTAAACATATATCAGTATACTAGTAGTCAACATGACCTTTGAGACAGGATTCAAGTATTTGAAAGCAAAAATTTGTGAAGAGTCAGATGAAGCGGATATGGAGACGGTATTATAACGGTTCTGCCTTTCAAAGTGATCAACCAACCATGACACCTAAACACACGTATTGGATGAGGTGTAATTTAGCCACCTCTTATAACTCAAACTGAGGAGAAGCGCATAGGAGGATTCATCACCACACTTTAAATAAAATGAATGGACATATTCATTACTCACGGTCATGTGTTGCATGGATAAATGCGAACTAATCACTACAGAGATACACACGACGTTGAGGGACAGTCGAGGAGTAATATAATTAATGAAGTTACAAATAACATTTCCACACGACGGCCTTTTTGTAAATAGATAATGGCTTTATCACCATGCACTATGACTACATAGCCTAAAGAATCTCTTTTGATGTGTTTTTGATTTGTAGTTTTTTATTGTACAAGTAAATTAATCATCTATACAGAGCTAATCGTCGATTTCTAGAGTAAAAGTATATTCATCAGAGATATCATATATATGGTACTTATCTCCAAGATAATCTATCAACTAATATTATAGGGGAACGCGAGCTTCAAGTAATCCATAACAGGAATAAAATATGATCCGGGATGTGATCCTCCAACAAAACGTGAGAGAGATTGTGCTCCATTAAACTCTACTCAGTTAACTATTGTCCTCAAGAACAGAACTCACCTGTTTCTTGGAAGGCTGATGAAAGTTAGCAGGGTCAGGAGGGAAGTATCAAGGAATATAAGCTGATCAGAGTACTTTTAGTGAGATTAAGAGAGGCAGGTCCCACGTAGGAGAGGCTAGTTATCGCGCATTCCCCATATGGAGAAAGGACTCAGTGATCAGCAACCATAGAGGACGTTTAGATAACAATGTAGAGCAAAGACAACAGGCATAGTCAATTATATCCACGATGTTGTCTCACAAATGGCACCCTATACAGTGTACTAACTTTTCGACCTGTAAAGGGTGGGCCCCCCGCCCCCTATTTTGGACAATATCCACGATTGTAATCGTTATTGATATCCTCAGGGCGCATGAGCGTGTTGAGCTGTTAAATTCATTACGTAATAGTAACGTCAATACTCAGAATAAAAGTTTGTGTGGGATGATGCATTCTCATTCCACGTAACATACAGTAAGCAGTCTAACACGCATGGTTTAACAAACACTAGGGTAGCAAAATTACAGTAATTTCCCCAAGAGGTATAAAAACGATTTAACTAAAACTATTCCAAGTACTTCCGCCCGAAGAGTTAAACACAATGGTTTAACTAACAATAGGGTTGCAAAATCTCCCCAGGTTTCTGAAAATCCTGGAAGCAGAAGGGTTAACACAAGGCGCACACCTACAAGCATAACTGTTTCTGTGGTAAAAAAAAAAATCAACTCAATCAACCAAACAAACTTATATAATAACACTTTTTCTGCTGACACAAAGTAAAAAATATCTTGAAATGTAATACCAATCAAAGACCGGCTTGTACCAGCCGGTGTAAAAACAGTGTCGTGGACTTTAAAAACAAGCAGGCAATCACGACAGTCCAGTCTATGCGGGCAACCGATCGGATTCAAGCCCAAGGCGCAGTAAAGAGCAGAGATTATACTCTTGGTCATTTAGGCTTGAGCCGAAGTGTAATGAGTATTTCACCAATTTTTTGGCACGCGTATTTAGCAGTTATATGGTGAAGTACAATATGACCACTAGAGGCCTCCACTCCTGTTATGTGAGGTTCTTCTTCGGTGGGCTTGCATATGGCAGTTGAGAAAAGTGGTTGCCATTTATCGGCACAGGCACGGCGATAAATACATGTACGGTGTATTTATCGGTGATAAATATATAGTATATATAATCTTATATTAAGGTAAGCGGGTGGAGACGCACATATTCCAATTCAAGTAATGTTTTTCGGAGGTTGTACATATGTCCTTCACAAAACGTAGTGAAAACGTCCGCCTAGCCTACAGCTAATGTAGCTGGGTAGCCCCAATAGAAACACCTAGCTTCCTTAGTAACGGTCCTTGATAGCACGGCTGAATGAAATGAAGACAACTGCGATCTTAGATAACGAAACCAAATTTAAACAATGTAACCAAGATTTACTACTGGGAGAACCTCCCTGCTACTATTAGCTATCGGGCGTCCCATATTGAGCATTCGCATTTGAGAAAAATGGCTTTGACATCAATGCAAGCTGCTTCTCTATCCGTGTTGGCCGCTTGCTTTGGCGTCAATTGTTTGATTCCACGCATTTAGTAGATATGTTGAATTGAAAATGGCGGGAAAAATAAAGTTACATTGTGGTTGCCATGAATGGCCTGATCTAATAATACACACACATCAACCAACCTGATTATTTTACTAAATCAAGAAGTACTACTACTAGGCTATATTGGTAGCTTAGGTTCACAATGTAAACTAAAGCAACGTGTGTATATAGAGGATCTGTTTAGTACAACACTAGCAACAATGCAACATTTAATTTGGACAAAGCTATTGTACTTAACGCATAATCGGTTTAACATGGTAGAGTAGGTGAAAATATAATATTTCCCCCTCGGCTCTATATACACCTGTAGCTGGTATAACATGTCACAGTTGGCATGGCAAACAGCAAGCTTATCGGCGGAGCTGAAGTGTTAAATTGATGAATGTACTCAGTGGCCAATTTGTTAGGTACAGCACCCCGTTCACGAAAATCTGGTTCGCTCCTACAGACAGTGAGTAACTGGCTGTGGCTCGGTAATAAAAGCAGCAGACGGGCATGAGGCAGTCCCATGGTACTGTTCGATTGAACGTTAGGTCGCTCGTTGTGACTGAGCAATGGTATGATCTTTGGTGGCCAGGCGCGCCACTTCCAGTATGTCAGAAATGTCCGCGCCTCCTGGGTTTTTCGTGCCATTACAGTATCTAGGGGTTTAAACGAGAAGTGGTGCAACAAAACATAGCGTCAGCGGGACCTGTGGACGAAATGAGAGGTCGAAGGAGAACGACAAGAATCGTGCAAGCTAACGACATTAACTAGGCGACACAGTACAACCGTGGTGTGCGGAACGGCATCTCGAACGCACAACTCGTTGTTTCCTGTAACGGATTGGATGGCGTGAACCCATCGCCCGCCGTACAGGCTGGTGGGTGTGAAGGTAGGGGAATGCTGTTTCCTGCAACAACGTGTAGGTCTTTGATACCAATTGAGACAACGTTTTTGAACACAACAGCTTGTATAATCAATTTCCTGAAGAATTCAGGCTGTTCTGGAGGCAATAGGGGTTCTGACCCGGTACTAAATGGGTGTACCTAATAAAAACTGTCCACTGAGTATCTTGTTGTAACTTTGGATATTTGTGAATTTATAATCGTATAATTATTTATTTATGAAATGGAGCAGTTGACAGATGTTTGCCCTAACGTGGGTCAACAGCAAGACGACAGCACCTACATCAAATACATTTTTCTATCTTATTTTTGAAGGTCCTCATCTGTCAATAACGCACTTTGGAATTGATCCTGGTCATAACACCTTCTATGGCCCCAACAACAAATCCCCCAAAAGGTTTTCCTAAAGTCATGGCTTTAAGGCATTGGAATGGATTATAAAACGTACTTAAAACAATATCAAAGCACATCAGAATCAGCACTTTAAGGTTGAGCTTTGGTCTCAAGAAATTTGATTTAAAGAAGAAAAAAAAAAAAAAAAAATGATGAATGTATCCTTTCCTAAAACACAATTTGGTTCATCCTCTAGCTGGCTTTTTCAATAAAATAAGTGCATTTTTATTTGCTATTTAGGATAATCGGACCACGGGTCGGTTTTCCCCGCTTTCGCGAATGTAACTTAGTCTAATGACGACGCACCTTAGCTGGTCTGAGCCAGGTCGGTAAACACTTCCAACAATGTTTTTTTGGTTCTGCTCAAAACGAGGGTTTAACAATGAACTTAGCCTTATTAAGATGCTTTTGAGGAAGAAACGGACCCAGAGCACTTTTGAACATGAGATTTCCTAGTTCTGTAAGCCGTGATACGGGAGTGTGGGTTGGTCACAGGTGTACTGACAGTCAGAAGGCACAGAGAAAGGGCTTCAACAGGTGTAATGACATCAGAAAGGGCACAGAGAAAGGGCTTCAACAGGTTGTATGACATCAGAAGGGCACAGAGAAAGGGCTTCAACAGGGTGTATGACAGACAGAGGCGGGCTTTCACCATCCATAGGCCCATTGCCGACAAGCGTACTGCACTCGAACTTTTAATGATAATGTGCGCTTGAGCCGGCATCCACAGCGTGTTACTGGTAAAAAAGGGAGTCTCTGAACGTCAGGGAAATGGCTCGTTTTTACAGAGCCCATTGGTGCAGATGCGCCTTGTCACAGTCGCCCCTTAGATTGAAATTCTATCCGAGTGAGCAGTTTTCTATTTCCCTCTTCTTTGATGCGTTGCTGCTTGTTGCGTCGGGATTCCAGGTTCGAAGGAGAAGTCGGACGCAGTCCGTCACGCGGAGGAAGGAGATGGTCTGGGCGTCGGGTGAAGCGCAGCGGGCCGTCGATGACCGCCGCTCGCCGCGCGGCCTCGGAGGACCCTACGCTCGACGGTGGAGGCGCCGCCCGGAAGGGTACGCAGGATGTGGGGAGGGAGGGGAGAACTCCATGCTCTGTCCGGTGCTCCATGATGCCTATCCAGATGGACGTGCTGGAACTCGCTGCGGGATCTTCCAAGCCGGGAACAGGTCCTGTGGACGGGGAATCGACACTCAAACACACTGGGGGTTAGCTCTCTTTAGCCTTTTTAGTCTTCTCTCTAAGGCTAGCCCAGGGGCCCCAGCCAGGCAGCCCAAAAAGACCATTGTCTTAACGTCAGATAGCGCGATAAATCCGTCTGGCATTGATAGTTCATTGTAAGCTGAAACGTGTTAGAATGACACCATCTCCCAGAAGACAATGCTCTCAGGCTAGGCTCAGCGCCCAGGCAGCCCCCACAGGAAATGAGTAGTTCTGATTTGCATAACACAAAATAGACAAGATGACTGCAGATACAAACGTTTCCTTTTTTCAATAAAATGTTTTTTTTCTTGCCTTAACAAACAGACGGCTCAGGCCTCTTGAGCCCCCAGCCCCTTTTGAAAGCTTCTCTCTGAGTTTAACCAGCACAGGTGCGGTGTGGTGCGAAGGCAAGGCCCTCCCCTCCAAGTATAGTTCTCGATCTGGTAGATGTTGGTCAGGCCCTGTGCTGTGAAAATCAGTCCAGGCAGGCCTTTGCGCAGCCACAGCGCGAGAAGAAGCGGGGACACAGAGAAGGGAACAGTTAGTAGTGAAAATGCACCATAGCATTCTTGTAAATAACTGTGTTAGACAAGAACGTTCAACAATTCAGAAGAGCAAGGTGCAGACACCTCCATTTAGAGGGTTTTTGGTGACCAACTATCGCTAGGAGAACGCTTTAGGAGCCGCGTTGAACTTGTTCTGGTCAATTGCCGTCTCGTCGACTTTATAGTGCCACAACTGTCCAAAGAGCATCAACAGATCGGGTGGTTATCAGTGGTGGCTGGTGCCACTATTAAAATCGGAGGACGGGCTTCATATATGGAATGAATGGAACTTTATCAAACAGAGATGGATACTATTAGCCATTACTGCCATTACTATGAGTCGTCCTTCTCACCAGCCTCCACTGGTGGTTTGTTTTAGCTAGGTACTGGAGATGTGGCTGTCACATAGGGTAGGGAGGCGGTGGGGTGCAGTGGAGCTGGGCAGCCATGGGTAAACTGGGGCCTGCAGGATGTGTGCGGGGCTCAGGGCCGACATGTCAGCATTATAGCCATGTGGCCCATCACTGGAGTCACTAAGAGAAAACCATAGAGATATCGGTTTTTTTAAATTCCTTTATAAAAGATATTGTTTTATTTCTCTATAAAAGGAAGCAATCTACTGTAGCCAATTGTGGCCCAATCATCAGAGTCACTCAGAGAATCAAATAGACTAGTGTGAGTGACTCTTAAAGGGGCAATTTTGACGTTTTTTAAAATGTCAAATGTATCTCAGCACATGGTTACACATATTTATGTAGATTAGGGGCAAAGTGAGCATCATAGTGTCCCTCCGAAGCTTCTGTGATGCAGTTCTCTTTTAAAGCCACAACTGTCCATTTGTTTTTTTTCGCCCTAAGAAGATGAAGGCTGGGACAAATGTAAGAACTCTTAACGTTCTCTGAGATTGGTGTATTATTTACATAAGCTAGACGCGGGGGGGGGGGGGGGGGGCATCTCGACAACAATACATGAGGTAAGACGGGGAAACATGCTCAGCCATGTTTACTAAAAACAGGTGAACTGGAAACGCCAACAACAATAATATGACCTGAGACACAGGACCTGCAGCCTGGAGATGGAGGCCCCAGAGTGGAGGGAGCAGAGTCCCTCAGGGATTTTTTACCATGTTTTATTTATTTTAACCGTTTATTTTAAACTAGGCAAAGTCAGTTAAAAAGAACAAATTCTAATTTTTCAATGACGGCCCTAGGAAACAGTGGGGTTTTAAATGCCTTGTTCAGGGCAAGAACGGACAAGATTTTTACCTTGTCAGCTCGGGGGATTCGAACTTGGCAACCCTTCGGTTACTAGTCCCAACAAACGCTTTGCTTACGTAGGGCCTACGCTGCCGCCCATTGGAACAACCAGGGGAGGAAGCGTTCTGACAGGGGCTGGAGAGTTGTATCAGTGGGCAACCTACACAACACCCCTCCCCAGCGCCACTTGTGCCCACAGACTGATAACCGTTATCCTCCTGACGGCGTGTCAACACGACGGCCCAGAGGGGGACGGGTAACTGGAGTTGGCGGGACAGGGGAGTTGTATGACCCAGACACAACGACTGGGAGAAAACAAGCGGGGGTAGTGAGTGGAGAAGGGGCCCTAGACAAGGACATGGGCCTAGACAGACAAGGGCCTAGACAGGACAGGGGCCTAGCAGGACAGGGCCTAGCACAGGACAAGCCAGACAGGGGAGCAGAATCTCTCCTATACAAAGGGGTAAAGGCACACTTACTGTCAGTCAGGCCTTGGACCATGGCGGAGGGGGTGAGGTGTTGCCCGTTGCTGGGGTTGATGAGCTGGCTGCACGGAGGGGAGCTTGTTTGACCTTGCGTGGGGTGGGAGGAGGGGAGCGGAGCCATACATGGGGCCTGGGGGGCCGCATGCCGCCCTGGGGCGAGGAGAGAGGAGGGTACAGGCCATTACTCTCATCGCCCCAGAGATCCCATCTTAACGACAAAGGTTTAACCTGGCCTGTTAGTTACACCACAGTGGTAAACACACATGTAAGTTTTACTGTTTCAGTAATAGTTAACGATTGGATGAGGTTAGGTAAATCATAAATTGACAGATTGTGTAGCTCAATGTTATTCTCAAACATGAACCTCTGCCACGCCAATGGTGTTTTCAACATTATCGGAAAATGATTAAATTGTTAAAGCACGCAACAGAAACTCCAAAGCATCTCTCTATGACTATAAAGTGTATGTGTCCATCTAACAGTCATGTGTATAGATTCAACTCAGATCAGCGTTAACCGTCCTATAGCAGACGTTTTGTATTGGAGCTTTGTCCAACTCGGTGAGCAGCTGCTCTTGCGATTTGTCACGAAGCCACGGCCCGCCCACCTCCTTAGAAGTTCAGAAATCAAGAATCTACTAATAATGAGCTCAGATTAAACTCATCCTACATGTAGATTACATCTATCATCCTAATGGAGGAGTAGCTTAATCTATCATCAATGGAGGAAGCTAGATTACATCTATCATCGTCCTAATGGAGGTGTAGATTTTACAATCTATCATCCCTAAATGGAGGAGGTAATTACAAATCTATCATCTATCATCCTAATGGAGGAGTAGATTACATCTATCATACTATCATCCTAATAGAGGGAGTAGATTACCATCTATCATACCTAAATGGAGAGTAGATTACATTATCATCCTATGGAGGTGTAGATTACATCTATCATCCTAATGGGGAGTGAGGTTACATTGTCATCCTAATGGAGGGTAGATTACAATCTATTCATCCTAATGGAGGAGTAGATTACATCTGTCGTCTAATCAGTCCTAACGGAGAGTCGAATTAATCTATCATCGCTAATGAGGAGTAGATTACAATCTATCATCCCTATGGAGGAGCTAGATTACATCTATCATCCTAATGAGGAGTAGATTACAATCTATCATCTCCTAATGGAAGTAGATTACATCTATCATCCTAATGGGACGGTGTAGATTACATCTACTCATCCCTATGGAGTGCTAGAGTTACACTCTAATCATCCCTAAGGAGGAGTAGATTACATCTACTCATCTATCATCCTAATTGGAGGAGGTAAGATTACATCGTATCATCCGTTAAATGGAGGAGTAGATTACATCTATCATCCTAATGGGAGATAGCATTAATAGTATATCCTATGGAGGTTGTAGATTAAACATCTATCATGCTTAATGGAGGAGTCGATTAACATCTATCATCCTATATGAGAGTTAGATTACATCTATCATCCTGATAAATGGAGGTGTAGATTACATCTGTCATCCTAATGGAGGAGTAGATTACAATCTATCATCCCTATTGGAGGAGTAGATTACATCTCATCATCCTAAATGGAGGTGGTAGATTACAATCTCTCATCCTAAATTGGAGGAGTAGATTAC
>NW_019943094.1:35257-41376 GCF_002910315.2 Salvelinus sp. IW2-2015
GGAGAGGGGTGGGCGGGAAGGGGAGGCGAGGAGGAGAGTCCGTACAGGAGGTAGTGTAGAGTCCTGTTACAGGAGGTAGTGTAGAGTCCTGTTACAGGAGGTAGTGTAGAGTCCTGTTACAGGAGGTAGTGTAGAGTCCTGTTACAGGAGGTAGGGGAGAGTCCTGTTACAGGAGGTAGGGGAGAGTCCTGTTACAGGAGGTAGGGGAGAGTCCTGTTACAGGAGGTAGGGGAGAGGAGGCGCGGTCCGATCAAGACATGCCAATCAGCCCCATCCTCCGGACTCATCCTCCGGACTCATCCTCCCCCTGCAGTAATATGATGACTGCAGAACACACTGACAGGTAGAGGCAGCACACAGGAACACACATTTGAGACCCCCAAACCAGGTGATGGCATGAGTGAAAAAGAGAGAAAAGAAGAGAGCGTACCTGACTCAGATGCCTTCAGATGTGAGAAGCCTTGAGGGAGAAGAAGGATAGATGGAGAGATAGAGTATAAGGACACCACCACACCAACACAGCTGTTATAGTGTGATTAGCCACACTTTACTATAAGGCAAAGCATGGTTATCAACACCAAAAACAAAGCTTTCTGCATGGCTGTCTGCATGGAAAAGCTTAATGTTTAGAATAAAAACTGGCAGAAGCATCAAGTACCACTTACGCTGCTAAAATATTGATCATATTGATTTCTATGTGCCTATTGATATAACAGTTTCTATTTGCAATTTCAGTTAATTATTTATATGGATATATGTCTTACATTCATATTTACTACATATAGCCTAAAGGCTATAGTATCTGTCGTAAATAGACTCCATCTGAAAATGTGTCCTTTAACTACTGACCCTTGTCCTCAGAACAGAACTCACCTGGTTTCCTCTGAAGGGCTGATGAAAAGTTAGCAGGGTCGGGGAAAGAAAAGGCACAGAGATGTCTAGTGTTAGCGTCACACTGCTTTGGCTTGCATGGTGTCAAGCATGCAACATAAATATCTAACAAGACAACAACTAAAGCATTACTTCTCCGTTACCGTGTGAAGGACTAGAGGTGACCCTGTACATGCCTGTTTTAAAATAACATTTAAAACCCTGTGGAGAAAGGAGCATCATTCTTATCGTTTCAGGGAACCAAACTGTACATTATAAACTCATCAATTAATCTGATTAATTGTATTACTATAAAACAACTCTTTCACATAGTAGCAAATATTGCAGTAGAGACATAATATTACCCATCATGTACACCACAGTGTTCCCATAAACACTAGTTCGAGTTAAGATACACAAATCTCAGTTTCCTTAGAGGGCCTGATGTGGATTTATGATGCTGTGAGGCTTGTGGCTCTCTCAAAACCCCCTGGACCCATTATCTAGTCAACCCCCCCCCGCCCCCTCCCCCCCGGACTTCACTGCCGACTCAAATCCTCTCCACACACCAACTTCAACACATCCTCTGGCTTCTCATTGGCTTATAGGAATGCACACTGTTTACTCCATCAGGGGTTCAGACTGGTTAATCAAACCTACAACTCAACAGCCAAAAAAAGCGCAGTGACAAATTGAATTTACACAAATTAAGTAACTTCGCAACAGGAAGCCATGTATTCTCTTATGGCTATATATATTGCAGCTGACCATGGCTATCTCTGCATAACCACAAGACATCTTAACCCTGGCCGGCTTAGTGTGTGTGTGTGTGTGTGTGTGTGTGTGTTGTGGGTGTGTTGTGTGTGTTGTGTGTGTGTGTGTGTGTGTGCTGTGTGTGTTGTGGTGTGTGTGTGGTGTGTGTAAAACGTGTGGAATGTGTGTTGTGTTATATATGTGTCAGTGTGTGTGCGCGTACGCACTTGTGTGTGTGATTGTGTGTAGCTGGAATGGTTGTAAAAGCTAAACGCCGACAAATTCCTTTAATGCAGCCCTGAGAGCAACAAGTAGTAGGAGGGAAATGAAACAGATCTTAATTAAAAAGGACTGTATTAGACGTTTAAAGTGCCAGGCTAATACGCCATATCAGATATTAATTTGACTCAAAGCAATTACCGCTAGCTGCCGTGGTTTGATCTCTGCCAGCCAGCTGCACTGGAGGCCATTCAAATCACACCCAACCAACGTGGGAAGATGGTGATAACTGGGTCGTTCCACCAATTAGATGCATTTTGAGTAGTGCGACTTTGTGAGACGGGGGAAAAATGCTTTATTTCACAACAGTTTTACATTGTCATAAGAGCACATGTTCAACTAAATAAAAAAAAACATGTTTTCCCATCTCAAGAGGTTACATATAAAATACTATAGTAAGTGCCTATTAAGTGCCGAATAAAGTAACAGGGTTGACGACTTCATCTATAATCAGCTATGAATTGCCTTGTTAGAAGAATATGTATTGTAAAAAAAATGTCTAGCCTGTCTATCTATGGTTAACAGGTTGACATGTGATGATTGACCCCGCTCCAGTTTCCCACCACCATACACCAGAAAATGTAAAAAAATAGTAGAACCAGCAACCTGCTTTTAAAACTATGCTTTGACTATTTAAATGAATTGTTCCACCATATTAAATGAGAGTTCAGTTCAAGTAACAGGTTAAAATGAGGGACAAGTTTTTTAAATAATATTTTTTGACATTGAAATGAAGGGCATGCACTCAAAATGGCCACTCAATCGTGTTATCTGCACGAAGGCGTGAAGTCCAGTAAACGCGCGGAAAGGTTTCCTCCTACGTTGCGCTGGTAGCTGTAGCTACAAGTGGGTAGCACTACAGTGAGTAGGCCGGCCCCATCCTACGTTGCGCTGGTAGCTGTAGCTACAGTGGGTAGCCGTTACAGTGAGTAGGCCGGCCCCCATCCTACGTTGCGCTGGTAGCTGTAGCTACAGTGGGTAGCCGTTACAGTGAGTAGGCCGGCCCCATCCTACGTTGCGCTGGTAGCTGTAGCTCCAGTGGGTAGCCGTTACAGTGAGTAGGCCGGCCCCATCCTACGTTGCGCTGGTAGCTGTAGCTACAGTGAGTAGCCGTTCACAGTGAGTAGGGCCGGCCCCCATCTACGTTGCGCTGGTAGCTGTAGCTACAGTGAGTAGCCGTTACATTGAGTAGGCCGGCCCTCATCCTACACGTTGCGCTGGTAGCTGTAGCTACAGTGTGAGTAGGCCGTTACAGTGAGTAGGCGGCCCTCATCCTACGTTGCGCTGGTAGCTGTAGCTACAGTGGGTAGCCGTTACAGTGAGTAGGCCGGCCCCCATCCTACGTTTGCGCTGGTAGCTGTAGCTACAGTGGAGTAGCCGTTACAGTGGTAGGCCGGCTCATCCTAGTTGCGCTGGTAGCTGTAAGCTACAGTGGGTAGCCGTTACAGTGAAATAGCCGGCCCTCATCTACGTTGCGCTGGTAGCTGTAGCTCCAGTGGGTAGCCGTTACAGTGAGTAGGCCGGCCCCCATCCTACGTTGCGCTGGTAGCTGTAGCCTACAAGTGGTAGCCGTTACAGTGAGTAGGCCGGCCTCATCCTACGTTGCGCTGGTAGCTGTAGCTACAGTGGGTAGCCGTTACAGTGAGTAGGCGGCCCCATCCTACGTTGCGCTGGTAGCTGTAGCTACAGTGGTAGCCGTTACAGTGAGTAGGCCGGCCCCCATCCTACGTTGCGCTGGTAGCTGTAGCTACAGTGGGTAGCCGTTACAGTGAGTAGGCCGGCCCATCCTACGTTGCGCTGGTAGCTGTAGCTACAGTGGGTAGCCGTTACAGTGAGTAGGCCGGCCCTCATCCTACGTTGCGCTGGTAGCTGTAGCTACAGTGGGTAGCCGTTACAGTGAGTAGGCCGGCCCCCATCTAACGTTGCGCTGGTAGCTGTAGCTACAGTGGGTATTTTAAGTATTACGCCGTTGGGTTAGTTCAATTTCTTTTGCATTACAAAGTGGGATTGAAATAGACTATATTGTTTAGGTTTTTTTGGTCATTGATCTACACAAAATACTCCGTAATGTCAAAGTGAAAAGAAAATTCTACAAATGTTTACAAATTAACAAATATAACAGCTCAGGAGTAAAATGGAATACATCACATAATAAGTTATATGGACTCTATGAAATAATATCTATTTTATGACTACCCCTTCCTCTGTCCCCCATACATACATCTGTAAGGTCCCTCAGTCAAGTATTGCATTTCAAGCACAGATGAATCTGCAAGACCAGGGAGCTTTTTGAAAGCCTTCATAAAGAAGGACAGTGATTGGTAGATGCGTAACAATAGCAAATCAGAGTATTAAATATATCTTTAAAGGCCCAATGCAGCTGTTTTTGTCTCAACATCAAATCATTTCCGGGTTGTGATAAGGTTACTGTGATTGCTTTCAATTAAAATGGTCAAAGTAACTGTCTGGGAGGGGTCTGAGTGGGGAGGGGAAAACAGAAAACTAGCTGTTATTAGCAGAGAGGTTTGGAACTCTCTTTCTTATTGGTCGATCAACTAATTTACCGCCTGGTGATGTCAGGTAGGCCAAAACTCTATCCCACCAAAACAGGCTGACATTTAATGGTCATTTCAAACAGCTCTTATATAAAAAGGGAATTATCATAATTTTCACAACTTCACAGTATTTTTCCAACCTAATAGTGTGGAAATATAAATAAAACACAGGAAATCACATTTTTGACTGCACTGGGCCTTTAAGCATGGTCAAGTTAATAATTATGCTGTGGATGATGTATTAAACCACACAGACACATCATTCTGAACTGAGCTGCAGGACAGGAAGGAAACTGCTCTGGGGTGTCTTCCATTGGCGATTTTAAAACAGCTACAGAGTTCAATGGCTGTGATAGGAGACAACTGAGGATGGACAAACAATAATTACCTAAATGACATAGCGAAAGAAGAATGAAAACATATTTAATATATACATATAAAAATATATATATATTTATTTATAACATTTATCCTGTATGCAAGGCACTAAATCCTGCAAAAATGGCCTAAATGCAAAGCCTTATGTTTGGGGCAAATTCAACATAACACATCACTGAGTAACTGCCTCCTTGTTTTCAAGCATTGTGTTGGCTGCATCGTGGTATGGGTATGCTTGACATAGGCAAAAACGGTGGAGTTTTCCAGGGAAAAAAGAAATAGGATGGAGCTAAGCACAGGCAAAATTCTAGAGAAAAACCTGGTTCAGTCTGCTTTACACCAGATAATGGAAAAGGATTTCACCTTTCAGCAGGACAATAACCTACAATACACCAGAGTGAATGTTCCTGAGTGGTGAAGTTACAGTATTGACTTGAATCTTCATGAAAATTGCAGTCTAGCCAGCCATGATTCCCAATACCTTGACAGAGATTGAAGAATTCTGAAAACAATAATGGGCAAATATTTCACAGTCCAGGTGTGCAAAGCTCTTAGACTTACCCAAGAATCACTGCCAAATGTGTTTCTAACATGTATTGACTCAGGGGGGGGGGATACTTATCTAATCAAGGTATATTCGTGTTTATTTATTTTTCATTCAGCTTTAACTCGCCCTCCGTCTCCCTTCTCCCCTTCCTTCTCCCTTCCTTCTCCCCTCCTTTCTCGCCCCCCTTCTCCCTTCCTTCTCCGCCTCCTTCTCCCTCCTCCTTACTCCCCCTCCTTCTCCCCTCCCTTCTCCCCCTCTCCCTCCTCCTCTCCTTCTCCCCCTCCCCTCCTCCCATCTCCTCCCACTCTTCCCCTCCTTCTCCCATCTCCCTCCTTCTCCCCTCCTCTCCCCCCCCTCCGTCTCCCCCCCCACTTCCCCCTCCCCTCCTTCTCCCAACTCCCCTCCTTCTCCCCTCCATCTCCCCCTCTCTCCCCTCCCCTCCTTCTCCCATCTCCCATCCCTTCTCCCATCTCCCTCCCTCTTTTCCCCTCCTTCTCCCCCTCCTCCTCCCTCGTCTTCCCCTCCTTCTCCCTCCCTTCTCCCCTCCTTCTCCCCCTCCCAGTCCTCTCCAAATTCCCTTCCTATTCCCATCTCCCTCCCTTCTCCCCTCCATCTCCCCTCCTTCTCCCCTCCCATCCTTCTCCCATTTCCCTCCTATTCCGCATCTCGCCTCCCTTCTCCCTCCATCTACCCCTCCCACCTTCTCCCGCTTCTCCCTCCTTCTCCCCTCCCTTTTC
>NW_019943094.1:42236-44013 GCF_002910315.2 Salvelinus sp. IW2-2015
ACACACACACACACACACACACACACACACACACACACACACACACACACACACACACACCCAAGTCCTCCCTCTTTTCCCCCTGACCTATTTTCATAGTAATATTATTGAAACTGTCATTTCTCCATGTATGTTTATTAATCCCCAAAGCTAAGCTTGCAGGAATCGTTTCAGCACTTGTTTAAGATTTTACTAGCCTTCAATTACTCATGTTTTCTCAGGCAACGACATGCAGATTTGAAGCAAAACGAGGCCTATTTAAACTGCTCATTAAAACAAGAGGAAGTGTAAGAAGTGTCATGAGAGAACGGGGATCAGTTTGTTTACATTATAGAAGCAGTTAAACGACAACTGCTCCCCAACGACATCGGTTAAGGCAGCCCCCCCCCCCCCCCCCCCCCCCCGCACCTCTCTGATTCAAAGGGGTTGGGTTAAATGAGGAAGACACATTTCGGGTTGAATGCATTGAAGTTGCGCAACTGACTAGGTATCCCCCTTTCCCCCTTGTCACCCTGGTCTGGAGAAGCACACTACATAGGAAATGCCATTTTTTGACATCAGTCTTGACTGATTTTAACACCAGTTCACCGAGCAGCAGAACGGCGAGAAAACAGTGTCTGATTCCAATACCCTGACACACAGATGTACTTAGCCACATGAGCAGACACACTGAGCATGTGTTTTATGGCCAACTGTCGATCGTCTTCATCTGCTGGAGGGCAGTGTTTAGGGCTGAGCTCTGATGGAGCTGTGGGCAGGGATGATCATAACGTTTCAGCTAGGCTAACGCTAACCCAGTCACCCTGTGTGAGGCTGAGCTTTTATCTACATTAAAGTCATTTGGTAGCCGCTCTTTTTATAGGAGTAATTAGGGTTAAGTAAGTGCCTTGCTCAAGGGCCCATCAATGATTGTTTTACCAAGTTAGCTGTGGGGATTCGAACCGGAAACCTTTCGGTTAATGGCCTAAAGCTCACTAGGCTACCTGCCCTTGTGAGGACATGGACAGGATGAGGGCTGGAATGATGATGGTCGCTGATAATGATTGTGTTCCAGCTAGCTAAGGCTAGGCTAAATAAGTCATCCCGTGGGGCTGATGATGGTTCTGATGTAATGTAATGATGTTGATGTGGTTTCATCTTGTGGGGCCTGAGATCATGTCTGGGCGCTGAAGGCTGCGATGCTAACTAAGCTAACCCAATTAATCTGTTGATGTTTCAGCTAGGTTTAGGCTAACCCAGTCATCATGAAGGGCTGAGGGCTGGGATGATGCTGAGGATGTTGCTCATGTTTAAGCTAGGCTAAGCTAACCCAATCATCATGAAGGGCTGAGATGACGCTGAGTATTATGCTGATATTTAAGATAGGCTAGGCTAAGCTAACCCAATCATCATGAAGGGCTGAGATGACGCTGAGGATGTTGATGATGTTTAAGCTAGGCTAGGCTAGGCTAAGCTAACTCAGTCACCCTGTGCTCTTACTTTAGTTTAGTCCATGTAGTGTTCTCATCCACAGTGAAAAGCTGTATTGCGGTACACATAGCCTTAGGGAGGCTAGGTTTAAATGAATTGGATCTAAATGAACAACAGTGAACACTGAGTGGACTTATAGCCAATCCCAGTCTAGCAGCTAAATGCTTCTTAGGCCTAGTGGGGCCAGCCATCTGCCTGCCGTGTGAAGCCTGAACCAGACACCTCTAGGCTAGCAAACTGTAGCTACCTGTGTGTGTGTGTGTGTGTGTGTGTGTGTGTGTGTGTGTGTGTGTGTGTGTGTGTGTGT
>NW_019943094.1:44028-83336 GCF_002910315.2 Salvelinus sp. IW2-2015
GTGTGTGTGTGTGTGTGTGTGTGTGTGTTCGGCTTGCCTTCCACATGCAAACACACACGCAAAGTGAACACGCGCAGACACACACACACACACACACAGTGAACACGCACAGGTCTGATAGATTGCCCCATTACTCATTAGTGTAACACATGATGCTGCATCAACAGCCTCAATCAGCGTAACACTACACAGACACACAGAAAGAACAGTTGCGTCTCTAATGCTAATGGGGATTATTAGCAATGTTGGAAAAATATGATGTCTGTACTGTACAACAAACAGTACATAAAGCCTGCCTGCAAGTGCAAGACTGTCTTTAGAAAAACAACAACAGAGCTTTAGCAGTAAGTGTTGTTGTAGACACACTGTGGCAACAAAATCCTCCCTGTAAGACGTTGTCGATTGCTGATGTCAGTTTGAATTTAGTGTGGTATTTGTCCCGTCATTTCTGCTCTCATTATCCTCCCAATTATGCTTCAGAGTATCCATGGTGTAATCAACAAGCAGCCACATCAGCTAAGACTGACACAGAGACAGACACAGAGAGAGAGACATGTAGAGAGAGAGCGAGACAGAGAGGAAGAAATAGAGAGACCAGAGAAAGAGAGAGAGCTAGAGAGAGAAATAGCCTGGACTGCTGTGTGTGAGCTGGACACCAAGGGGCCAGTCTAGCTAAGGCTGCAGCAGAGGGCCGTTCTCCTGTCTAGTGGCATTTGTCCTCTCCGTAATAGGGCTGCTGTGTTGTGAATTATAAACTCTGTCCTGGGGCGACGACATGGCCCTCTATTCAACTGTTGTCCTGAATCACAAGTAACCTCTTCAATCTAGGTTGTTTTAGCACAAGGATGTCATCGCCCCCACGGCCTGAGAGAAGCTCTCAAATGACTGGATGGATCTCTTCTCCTCTCCTCATTGTTAGAAAGAGGCAGAGAGAAAATAGAACCAGGCCAAAGGGTAATGTCCAGTCACTGAGTCTGACTACAGTGCAGCAGACATGTTGTACAGTGGTCCAGCTCATGAGTGTCTGACACAGTGCAGCAGACATAGTGTACAGTGTCCAGTCACTGAGTCTGACACAGTGCAGCAGACATGTTGTACAGTGTCCAGTCACTGAGTGTGACTACAGTGCAGCAGACATGTTGTACAGTGTCCAGTCACTGAGTCTGACTACCAGTGCAGCAGACATGTTGTACAGTGTCCAGTCACTGAGTCTGACTACAGTGAGCAGACATGTTGTACAGTGTCCAGTCACTGAGTCTGACTACAGTGCAGCAGACATGTGTACAGTGTCCAGCACTGAGTCTGACCTACAGTGTAGCAAGCAGAATATGTTGTATCCAGTGTCCAGTCACTGAGTCTGACTACAGTGTAAGCAGACATGTTGTACAGTGTTCCAGTCACTGAGTCTGACTACAGTGCAGCAGACATGTTGTACAGTGTCCAGTCACTTCGACCACAGTGCAGCATGACATGTTAGTATTCGTGTCCAAGTCACGAGTATCTGACCACAGTGCAGCAGACATGTTGTACAGTGTCCAGTCACTGAGTCTGACTACAGTGCAGAGACAGTATTGTACATGTCCAGTCACTGAGTCTGACTACAGTGCAGCAGACATGTTGTACAGTGTCCAGTCACTGAGTCGTGACTACAGTGTCCAGCAGACATGTGTTGTACAGTGCCAGTCACTGAGTCTGACCAACAGTGCAGCAGACATATTGTACAGTGTCCAGTCACTGAGTCTGACACAGTGCAGCAGACATGTTGTACAGTGTCCAGTCACTGAGTCTGACTACAGTGCGGCAGACATTTGTACAGTGTCCAGTCTACTGAGTCTGACCACAGTGCAGCAGACATGTTGTACAGTGTCCAGTCACTGAGTCTGACCACAGTGCAGCAGACATTTGTACAGTGTCAGTCACTGAGTCTGACTACAGTGCAGCAGACATGTTGTACAGTGTTCAGTCACTGAGTCTGACTACATGTGCCACAGACATGTTGTACAGTGCTCCAGTCACTGAGTCTGACCACAGTGACGCAGTACATATTTGTACAGTGTCCAGTCACTGAGTCTGACTACAGTGCAGCAGCTGTTGTACAGTGTCCAGTCACTGAGTCTTGACACAGTGCAGCAAGACATGTTGTACAGTGTCCAGTCACTGAGTCTGACCACAGGTGCAGCAGAATTATTGTAACAGTGTCCAGTCACTGAGTCTGACCACAGTGTAGCAGACATGTTGTAACAGTGTCCAGTCACTTGAGTCCTGACTACAGTGTAGCAGACATTTGTACAGTGTCCAGCTCACTGAGTCTGACCACAGTGCTCAAGACATGTTGTACAGTGTCTGTCACTAAGTCTGACCACAGTGCAGCAACATGTTGTACAGTGTCCAGTCACTCGGTCTGACTACAGTGAGCCAGACATTGTACAGTGTCCAGTCACTGAGTCTGCATCACAGTGCAAGCACATATTGTACAGTGTCCAGTCACTGAGTCTGACCACAGCTGTAGCGGACATAATTGTACAGTGTCCAGTCACTGATTCTGACCACAGTGCAGCAGACATTGTGCTACAGGTGTCCAGTCACTGATCTGACCACAGTGCAGCGAGACAATGCTTACCAGTGCCAGTCACTGTGGGTCTGACTACAGTTGCTAGCAGACAATGTTAACACAGTTATCAGGTCAGAGTCTGACTCACGACCTGAGCAAGGATATCATTGTACAGTGTCCATCCCCTGAGTCTGACCACATGCCAGCCAGACATGTTTGTACAATGGTCATCACTGAGTCTGACCACAGTGCAGCAGACATATTGTACAGTGTCCAGTCACTGAGTCTGACTACAGTGCAGCGGACAAATTGTACAGTGTCCAGTCACTGAGTCTGACTACAGTGCAGCYGACAAATTGTACAGTGTCCAGTCACTGAGTCTGACRACAGTGCAGCAGACATGTTGTACAGTGTTCTAAACAATTCTAAAATATATACGGTAGCACCCTATATTATTACTGCCATTAGTATGTTGTGTTTTGGAATGCTAAGCATAGCAGTGGAGTGTAGTAACTGATATCTACAAGAACCCAACAGGGGGATAAAACGCTTCAGTCTAAGGTAGTGAACCACAGTGTGCATTCATTCCCTCCTGTTTCAAGATAGTTGTGTCGTCTTTCGACCGTGTGACTCTGACCTAACCAGCCAGGAAGTGACCTAACCAGGCAGGAACAGTAAGTGGGTCAGCAGTCAATCAAACTCACACTGGTTCTCTATACCCATAAAACCCAGATGAAAGAGAAGAAGAACATGTGGTGTCATCTAGAGATGCATTAGTTTCCTTTGTCTCATAAACAAGGCAGAACTGAAGGCATGAACTGAAATAGGAATTTACTATGAGCCTTGTCAGAGTACCACATCTCGATAAGATACATAGCAGAGATAGCCTAAGTGTCCAGAGGGAGGAAGATAAAGATGTTACTTGTTATTCAAACTATTTTGTGCACTTATGGTCCCTGTAAAACAAATATTTGGATGGGAAGAGAAAGATCTGAACTTTGTAATATGACTCTTATCAAACAATACTGCATCCCTGTACAGATTTCTCCTGAAAGTAATAATAGGAAGAAGAGACGCTATTTCGTCTCATACCACTTCCGATATAACGCCCACATACAACAAACATTCCATTTTAAATCAACTGTGAAAGAGGAACCACCCACACAGAGAAGTCCTGCATACTATTAGCAGTGAATCTGTGTCTCGTAAATTATAAATGCAAAAAACACAAAAATGTGGGAGTGTGTTCTTCTAACATGGAACGAACAATGTAACAAAAACCTTTGAGATAATATGAAGTTATCTCAATATAAATACAGTGTAAATAATGTATAGTTACACAGATTTATTGTTACTTATCTACAATTAGTAACATAAATTGGTTGGCAAGACAGAATCATCTCACCTTGGCTGCAGGTCCTTCCTGTATATCCCGTGTTGGAGCAGTCGCAGTAGGGTTCTCCATCAGCCACGGAGCAGGTGCCTCCATTCTCACACGGGTTCCCCGTACAGAGACCCATCATCTCCAGACGTACCTTCTGACTGTTGATCAGCTTGGGAACCTTTTTCCCGTAATTCAGATCTTTGATAACTCCTCTGAACGGAGGCAGCTCTCTAACCGTTGGCAGGGTGATGACCGAGGTCCTGATGTCTCCGGGTACGCCCCCGAGGAACAGGTCACTGACGATCTTCATGAACTGGCGCTCTGGTCGAACATCCTGCGCCTTGGTCTGCCCGTCCAGGGCCAAGACCGTTCTGAGGTTGTGTCGGCTGACCATCGCAAAGTGCCAGCAGCTGTCGTTGACCGATTTGTCAGAGGTGACTGTGGTCTCAGCGCAATCAATGCTGAAGCGAAGCTGGAGCTTCCCTTCCGTTACGGTGAGAAGCAGGAAGTCACAGTAGCCGCCGTCGTCGAAGTAGAGGATCAGGGCGTCGGACACGTCTGTTTTGAACTGGAAGGTGAGGTCACTTCTGGTGCTGGCGTCCCAGCGGAGGTACCGTGCCCACTGGCCCTCAGAACCCCTGAACTCCAGGCCCTGACACAGGCCCAGTAGAGTACTGAGAAGCAGAATAACACACTGAGGGAGACTAAAGGGATTCATTGTAGAAACAAAGATGTAGAGCTATAGGGTTATGCCAGTTGAGGTTAGAGGTTAGAGGGAGAGATCCTTTAGATTCGGAATACCATCAGAGGTGTTTTCAGTTCAATGACGGATATAGGCTATTCAATGTATATATCACCTGCTCTAGTCAGGAAGGTGACGCAATATCCTTTAGACTGTGATAAAGATCTGATATTGAAATCACTGAAATATGGGAGACCATTTAAATCCAAGTCTGAGCTGCAGATAATAGAGAAGAAACATCTGTATTCCTACTAAGGAGGATAACCTTGAGAGAATCAGTCCTTAGTGTGTTGAGACTGATCCTTAGTATGTTCCGTCAGTGATACAGAGGCCCATCGATGAGTTGTTTCCTTTGAGGCGACTGCAAGGATTAAAACACACAGCGGCCATTTTGGGTCAAGATCCGTAGCCACGTCCCATAGTACTGTACTTCCTAGTCCAGTTTCAGGCCTTACAGAGACGTCACTGCAAAACAACAGAAATGCCATTATTCAGCATACACAACACACCTGTGAATCTCATCTCACCCAAAAACATTAATTGACTGTAGGTTGCAACAAAAGTCTGAAATCACCATAAACATTTTGCTGCCAGCACTTCCTACTGGAGAATTTATATATATTCACTTACCCTTTGGCCTCCCATCTAGGGTATTAAACCAGCCCAGCTGTTTTTTTTCACTGACTATTGCCAATGTAATTTCATGGGAATGATGTGGAGAGATCACTTGAAAACTAAATATATTCACTGTTGCTTTCAGAGTCATTCCAAAGGGTAGGTTTCACAGAGCAAATGAAATGTGACCATACTTTATCACACATATATCAACAGTGACGCTACACTATATATACAAAAGTATGCGGACAGCCCTTCAAATGAGTGGTTTGGGGTATTTCAGCCACAACCGTTGCTGACAGGAGTGTAAAATCGAGTGCACAGCCATGCAATCTACATAGACAAACATTGGCAGTAGAATGGCCTTACTGAAGAGCTCAGTGACTTTCACCGTGGCACTGTTATAGGATGCCACCTTTCCAACAAGTCAGTTTTGTCAAATTCCTGACCTGTAAGTGCTGTTATTGTGAAGTGGAAAAATGCCCGGGGGAATACTACCTGCCCCAATGCATAGTGCCAACTGTAAAGTTTGATTTAGGAGGAATAATGGTCTGGGGCTTTTTTTTCATGGCTCGGGCTAGTTCCAGTTCCAGTGAAGGGAAATCTTAATGCTACAGCATACAATGACATTCCAGACGATTCTGTGCTTCCAACGTTGTGGCAACATTTTGGGGAAGGCCCTTTCCTGTTTCAGCATGAAAATGCCCCCATGCACAAAGCGAGGTCCATACATAAATGGTATGTTGAGATCGGTGTGGAAGAACTTAACTGGCCTGCACAGAGCCCTGACCTCAACCCCATCAAACACCTTTGGGATGAATTGGAATGTCGACTGCGAGCCACGCCCAACATCAGTGCCTGACCTCACTAATGCTCTTGTGACTGAATGGAAGCAAGTCGCCGCAACAATGTTCCAATATCTAGTGGAAAGCCTTCCCAGAAGAGTGGAGGCTGTTATAGCAACAAAGGGAGGACCAACTCCATATTAATGCCCATGATTTTGGAATGAGATGTTTGACGAGCAGGTGTCCACATACAGTACTTTTGTCACGTTCCTGACCTGTTTTCCTTTGTCTTGTATTTATTTTAGTTGGTCAGGGCGTGAGTTGGGTGGGTTGTTCTATGGTTGATTTTCTATGTTGGGATTTGGTGTTCGGCCTGGTATGATTCTCAATCAGAGACAGCTGTCAATCGTTGTCCCTGATTGAGAATCATACTTAGGCAGCCTGGGTTTCACTTGTGTGGTGTGGGTGTTTGTTCCTGTGTCTGTGTTTCGGCCACACTGGACTGTTTCGGGTTAGTCACGTTTGTTGGTTTTTGTAGTTTGAAGTGTTTTGTTGTTTTTTCATTAAAATATGAACACTTACCTCTCCGCATCTTGGTCCGATCCATGCTCCTCGTCTGAGGAGGAGATCGACTACGACAGCCGTTACAACTTTTGGTCATGTAGTGTATTTAGGCCTATATAGCACTTGTATATATATATATAACCTATATAGCACTTGCAAAGTCATCAACAGCTATTGTTTCAATTAAACCCAGAATTCAACTAAATATAGACAATACAATAGGCCTAGGGTTTCAAGCTCTGGTTCATTTAAAATGCAACGCTATTTAATGATATTGAATTTTATTTTGATTGTCAATGCAACCAAATAGCAACATTTGAAACAGATATATTTTCTGCTTGGATAGTTCCATCTGTGCCACTGACTTAGTCTGGTTTTAATTCCAGTTTGAATTCAAACTAATATTATATGTCAACCAAAAATCGAAAGAATAGGAATAAATCAAATCAAACATGGGCCCCCGTCGCTCACGAGGACTGTGTGCTCCAGATTTCCATGGCCGACGTGAGTGTAAGAATATGTCGAAGATAAATACACAACGCAGAGACATAGTGCGAGAGGTCAAGAGCTCAGAGAGGTCAAGAAGACGAGAGGTCAAGAGGACTAGAACTAACAATCAATGGAAATAGTGTTTTTTCTGTAATAGGGAATGATTGATCAATGGTTCAGAGACATGGGAGGAATATGTCTTCTGAAATAGGATACTTGTTATTTGGCAAATTGGCTAGTTTTATTGCAAGGAATTCTAATTGGTCGACCACAGGCTAGGGCTGGGTTATAAAACTACATGCTGTCCCTTTGTTCTGTGGAGAGAATCACAGGAGAGAATCACAGGAGAGAATCACTGAGAGAACATAACTCAGGACAGGAGAGAATGACCATCTACCTCTCCGTATGATTTGTCCTCTTTGAATAAACCTAGTTTCCTACCCCTGATTTGCTTTGGAGTTTGTGTTATTGAAGAATAACATAAATTGCTAACATGAGTAAGACATTTAAGTGTGTTAACCCTCGCAGGGCTGCCGGTCCAGACGGCATCCCAAGTCGCGTTCTCAGAGCATTCGCAGACCAGCTGGCTGGACAAGATGGAGCCGATAGACATGGCCGTCCTGTTTCTGGGTCCTAAGGAGCTTTGCAGTATTTATTAGAGCTGTAGTGTTATTTCTCACATTATTAGCGCAGAAGGTTTTTGCATTATTACATACAGCCATAAATAACTTTTGGATATCAGAGCGGCAGTACCTCACCAGCATTTCGAATTAGATACTTTGGAGATTGAACTTATATCAGACGCTGCTCCAAGACACCACAGGCGGAGAAGAGATATTAGGAGTGGACTTTCAGATATGGCAGCTCTGCTTCTAGGTCCTAAGACTTCTAGTCCGACTCAGAAGACATGCACACCATCCTTCGCTTCCTAGTATATTACTATCTTATGTTCAGTCTCTGGATAATAAAGTAGATGAGCTCAGAGCGAGGATCTCCTTCCAAAGAGACATCAGGGACTGTAACATACTCTGTTTCACGGATTCATGGCTCTCTCCAGATATACTGATCTCGTCCATACCAGCTGGGTTCTCAGTACATTGAGCAGACAGGAATAAAGAACTCTCCGGGAAGAAGAAAGGTGGAGGTGTATGATTCATGATTAACTGCTAATGGTGTGATTGTGGTAACGTACAGGAACTGAAGTCCTTTTGTTCACCCAACCTAGGAATACCTCACAATCAAATGCTGACCCCATTACCTCCCGTGAGAATTGTCTTAGGTCATCATCACAGCTGTGTACTGTATATTCCCCCTCAAGCCAATACCACGACGGCTCTCAAATAACTACCCTGGACTTTGTGCAAACCGGAAACTGCATATTCTGAGGCCGCATTTATTGTAGCTGGGAACTTTAATAAAGCAAACCTGATGCTACCGAAGTTTTATCAACACTTTGCCTGCAGTATTCGCGTGTTAAAAACTCTCAACCATTGTTAGTTAATCCTTCTGGGATTGCTACAAGGGCCTCTTTAGCCCTCCCTTTGGCAAATCAGATTATCCATTCAGCATCTCCCTTCCTATAGGCAGAAACTCAAACAGGAGTTACCCGTGCTAAGGTCTAGTCAACGCTGGTCTGACCAATCGGAATCCATACTTCAAGACTGTATTGATCACACGAACTGGGATATGTTCCGGGTTGCCTCTGAGAATAACATTGATGTATACACTGACACGGTGACTGAGTTGATCAGGAAGTGTATAGGGGATGTTGTTCCCACTGTGAAGATAAAAAACCTATCCAAGCTAAAAAACGTGGCCCGATGGCAGCAGTCACGCAAAATGAAAGCGCGAACCATTGCATTTAATCATGTCAAGATGAATGGGAATATCGTCAAATTAAAAAAAAGTCCAGTTATGCCCTCCGTAAGGCAATCAAACAGGCAGAACAAAGTGCAGTCTCAGTACAAAGTGCAGTCTCAGTACAAAGTGCAGTCTCAGTACAAAGTAGAGTCGCAGTTCAAAGGCTCAGACACGAGACATATGTGGCAGGGACTCCAGAAAATCACAGCTTATTAAAGGAAAACCAGCCACATCGTCTTGCTCCTGGACAAGCTAAATACTTTCTTCACCCCCTTTGAGGAAAACACAGTGCTGCCGACGTGGGCCGCTCCCGAGGACTGTGAGCTCTTGTTCTCTGTGGCCGACTTGAGTAAGACATTTAAGAGTGTTAACCTTTGCATGGTTGCCGGTCCAGAAGGAATCCCTAGCCGCGTCCTCAGAGCATGCGCACACCAGCTGGCTGGAGTGTTTACAGACATAATCCACATAGTCTGCTGTCCCCACTTGCTTCAAGATGTCCTGCATTGTTCCTGTATTCAAGAAAGCAAAGGTAACTGAACTAAATGACTATCGCCCCGTAGCACTCACTTCTGTCATCATGAAGTGCTTTGAGAAGCAAGTTAAGGATCATATCACCTCCAACTTACCCGGCACCTCTCAACCCACCCCTTACCCAGACCCCTCCTGTACTCCCTGTTAACCCATGACTGTGTGGCTACACAGGCCTCCAACTCAACCATCAAGTTTGCTGACGACTCAACAGTGGTAGGTCTGATTACCCACAACGACGAGACAGCATACAGGGAGAAGGTGACTGCCTTGGCAGAGTGGTGCCAGGAAAATAACCTCTCCCTCAACGTCAACAAAATGAAGGAGCTAATCGTGGACTATAGGAGACAGCAGAGAGAGAGTACACCCCCATCCACATTGACGGGCCGCAGCGGAGAGGGTCAAAAGCTTCAAGTTCCTCTGCGTGCACATCACTGAGAACCTGAAATGGTCCCTTCACACCGACAGTGTGGTGAAGAAGGCGCAAAGGCACCCCTAATGAAATTTGGCTTAGGCCCTAAGAACCTCACAAACTTCTACAGATGCACCATTAAGAGCCTCCTGTCTGGCTGTATCACCGCCTGGTACGACAATCGCAGGGCTCTCCAGAGGGTGGGGCAGTCAACCCAACACACCATTGGGGGCACACTGCCTTCCCTCCAGAACATCTACAGCACCCAGTGTCACAGGAAGGCCAAGAAGATCATCGAGGACCTCAGCCATGGCCTGTTCACTCCACTACCATCTAGGAGGAGACAGTACAGGTGCATCAAATCTGGGACTGAGAGAATGATAAACAGCTTCTCTCCACAGGTCGTCAGACTGTTAATAGCCAGCAGTAGCTGGCCTACGCCCAGTGCCCTGCCCTGAACCTTAGTTGCTGTCCTATCCAGCTACCACCCAGTACTCTACTGTACACTGCACCTAAGGGACTGCTGCCCTACATAGTCATTGAACACTAGTTACCTTAATGTTTACATACTATTTATATATCTACTGCTGTACACCATTTTAGATTATTTTTGATTATTGTGTGCTTGTTTGACATTTACTGTATTGATTGATAGGAACATAAGCATGTCACTGCACCCGTCATAACACCTGCTAAACTGTGTATGCGACAGAGAATTGACATTTTATTTGAATTTGATTTAAAGTTTAATTTGATTTAGTCCTATTCTTTAATTTTGATTTTCGGTTGAGATGGAGACGTGAATCAAACATATAAATAATTAATTTCTAGACCAACTGGAATTAAAGCCAGACTAAGTCAGTGGCACAGATAGAAATATCCAAGCAAGAAGATACATCTTCAAATGTTGATTTCTGGTTGCGTTGGCAACCAATCATAATTCAACATCCCTTTTGAAATACAATAAATAGCCTATTAACTTGTTGAAAAGTTTAAAAAATAATAATAATTATATATTGGATTCACGGCTCCAACTCAACCAAAAAATAGAAGGTAACACTAAAACCTGCTGGCCTTTCAGCATATAAGTACCCGCTAGAGGACATCGTCGGGCGTCTACTTCAGCATATGCATCAGATGAATATCAACCTGCACGGTGTGCCAACATGCTTGATTCATAAATGCTTGATAAATAGTGCATAAACTATCGTAAATGATTAATTGCATGAAGAAACCTTCATGGAAATGCATACATTTAAATAAAAATAACAGCAAAAGCTATTTGTTTAGATAGATTCAAGGATATGTTTTATATAATTCTACAAAGTCCTAGAAAAAACATAGGCCTCTAGCCTACTTTTGTTTCCCTTCCAATAAAATCATTACAGTGTTTCCATTTGATCAACTTTATTTGTAGATTCAATTAGTAATAGAGTTATAATAATTAATAAAGTCCAGTTACAGCTTCTTTTGACAAAGTAGAAACATTACAGATGATAATAATAATAATATTGTCTCGCCCTGACCTTAGATATCTCTGTTTTCTATATATGTTGGTTAGGTCAGGGTGTGACTAGGGTGGGTACTCTAGTGTTGTATGTCTAGGGTTTTAAATGTATAGGGTTTTGTATGTCTAGGGTTGTTGTAGGTCTAGGGGTTTTGTATTTCTATGTTGGCCGGAGCTGTGGTTCTTGGGGAAGAGGGAGAGCAGGACCTGCTGCCTGCTTGGAGCTGTGGTGCTTGGGGAAGAAGGAGAGCAGGACCTGCTGCCTGCTTGGAGCTGTGGTGCTTGGGGAANGGAGAGCAGGACCTGCTGCCTGCTTGGAGCTGTGGTGCTTGGGGAAGAGGGAGAGCAGGACCTGCTGCCTGCTTGGAGCTGTGGTTCTTGGGGAAGAAGGAGAGCAGGACCTGCTGCCTGCTTGGAGCTGTGGTGCTTGGGGAAGAGGGAGAGCAGGACCTGCTTGGAGCTGTGGTTATTGGGGAAGAGGGAGAGCAGGACCTGTTGCCTGCTTGGAGCTGTGGTTCTTGGGGAAGAAGGAGAGCAGGACCTGCTGCCTGCTTGGTGGCTGTAGCTTCTTTCTTGGCGTTCATGTGGTTCTCACGAAGCTCACATGCCAGATCCAGTGGGATTTATGGTGCTGAGGATGCAAACACTGTACACCGTATAGTGTTGCTTACCACTCTCCATCACTGATGTGGAGTACAGCTCCGCTGGTATGTTGTTCTGCGCAGAGCTCCTGTCTTTTATCTGTTCACTGTTCCCAGCAGGCTAGTCTTCTTTGCAATCAACTTGTCTGCCAGGGATATTGATGTGACAAAGTTTTCCATGGTCACATTTCCACCTTTGCCCATGTAAGGCTCCAGGAATCTCAAATCCACAGTCTCAGACAGTCGCTCACCCGCTGGCCTGGTTTCATCTTTCCCCAGATATGGAAAGACATTCAGCAAGTACCAACCAAAAGTTAAAGTGACTTATACCATTATCTGTTTATATCTGCATTCTAGCTCCTATTCATCCATTGACAACAGAACTATATTAATTTAGGTTTATTATGGTACTAGTGTTTCCTTATAGTAGCCAGAGCAATGCTGCTGCATGAGTGGCCATGAGCTGAATGCATGGACAGTGGAGTGGTCCTGAGCTGAATGCATTGACAGTGGAGTGGTCCTGAGCTGAATGCATGGACAGTGGAGTGGTCATGAGCTGAATGCATGGACAGTGGAGTGGTCCTGAGCTGAATGCATGGACAGTGGAGTGGTCATGAGCAGAATGCATGGACAGTGGAGTGGTCATGAGCAGAATGCAAGGACAGTGGAGTGGTCATGAGCAGAAATTGCAAGGACAGTGGAGTGGGTCCTGACAGAATGGCATGGACAGTGAGTGGTCATGATGCAGAATGCAAGGACAGTGGAGTGGTCCTGCGAGAATGCATGGACAGTGGAGTGGTCATGAGCAGAATGCATGGACAGTGGAGTGTCCTGAGCAGAATGCATGACAGTGGAGTGGTTCCTGAGCAGAATGCACAGTGGAGTGGCTGACTGAATGCATGGACAGTGGAGTGGTCTGAGCTGAATGCATGGACAGTGGAGTGGTCATGAGCTGAATGCATGGACAGTGGAGTGGCCTGAGCATGAATGAATGGACAGTGGAGTGGTCATGAGCAGAATGCATGGACAGTGGAGTGGTCCTGAGCTGAATGCATGGACAGTGGAGTGGTCATGAGCAGATGCATGGACAGTGGAGTGGTCTGAGCTGAATGCATGGACAGTGGAGTGGTCATGTAGACTGAATGCATGGACAGTGGAGGTGGTCATGAGCAGAATGCATGGACAGTGGAGTGGTCTGAGCAGAGAATGCATGGACAGTGGAGTGGTCATGAGCAGAATGCATGGACAGTGGAGTGGTCCTGAGCAGAATGCATGGACAGTGGAGTGGTCATGAGCAGAATGCATGGACAGCACGATATTCTTGGAAAAAGAGCTGCACCACTTGAATTGTTTTATTTATTAGACAAAAGTAAGTCTCATAGAAACTGCGGATAATGCTCTTTCAGAATTCATATAGAAATCATTATCATTATCATTATGTTTTACCTGCATGTGACTGAGGGACGATTTGATAAAGCAATGCTCCTTTCCCTGCATCTGCCAAGTACAAGATGCGCCCATCAATTCATGTACAATTTGACAACTGATATGCCTAATATTGTCACTCATCAGATTGTAAATTTTATCTTGTCTATAGGCTAACTCTTATTATGTTGGTACCGTTTAGGTGTAGATTCAATGGTCCGGCTGTGCAGGCTGACTTGCATTGTTTGTTTCCCTCTCATCAAGTTGGATAGAGTCAAGGATATGTTTAGCATTATTCTAAAGGCCTACTGCAACACATAGCATGTTTTCATTTCCATGACAACACATTCAATTAGTACTAGAGTTACAGTAAACAATACAGTCCTGGAACAGCTCCTTCGTACAAAGTCAAACATAAAAAATAATAGTATCAACATGTAAGGTGCGCGGTCAAATTATTAAAACCAGAGCCAAGGTGGATTAATAGGCATGACACAAACTAATCATTACATTATTGTTGTTCTAAATTAAGATCAACCTCATCCTTCAGTAAGGTCTAATTTAAATTCGATTGTGAAGTAACTTGAACAATTATCGCCTATTCCATCCATGTGTCATTCATTCAGGCGGCTGGCATTGTTTGCGGCGCTGGATAGAGTCAAGGATATGTTTTGCATTGTTCTAAAAGCATACTGCAATATGTCGCATGTTTTGGTTTCCCTGACAATACATTTGATTAGTTATAGAGTTAAAGTCAATTTAACAGTCCCATAACAGCTTATTTTTACAAAGTAATACGTAAAAGAGAATTGTATCAACCTGCTAAGTGTGCGGTCAAATTACATTGCTGCTGATAAAAAGACATAACACAAACTAATCATTGCACTGTTGTCTTTCTAAATTAAATCAACCTCTTCACCCTCTGTATCATTATGTTTGCCTAATTTAAATTAAACGGTGAAGGTGCACAATTATTGCCCATTCATCCATTTGTCATTCATTCAGTGAGGAGAGAGAGAGAAGCATTAGTGCCTGGCTGGGTACCAACGTCCTACAGCACGTTGTCTTGGCAGGTTAAATTGGAAATAGGTGTGAAAATAACAAGTTAAAAGGCTCTAAATACATTTCAGTTTGTGATTTCCAAATTCTGATAAATGAGCAGTGTAAAATACAAAATATTTAGGAAAAGTCAGGGAAGGAGCAGGATAAACGTCAGTGGCCGTTGGCCTAGGGCGGTTCGAGTGTTAAAGAATGGGATCAAGCCAGTGGCTCAGACGGATCAATCCAAGCAGTAGATACGTCTCCTTTAAATGTTGATATTGAGTTGCGTTGTCAACCAGACACAATTAAATATGACTTTAGTTTTACAGTAAATAACCTAATGTTAAGGCTATCTTATAAAATAATGTAACGTTCAACCTTAAAATGAGTAACACATCCATGGCCACATTTAGAGGTTACTGTAACTATAACATGTTCAAGAGAGCATGCGTAGGTCGTCGCAGGTCTGTGGAGATCTTCACAATTGCTGAAAAATCTGTGCAGAATCTCGAACAACATCACTTGAACCATTTAATTTAATCTCAACTGCCATCCAGGTCATTTAGTTATACTATTAGACGAAGAACAGGGATAACGCATTACATCTGTTGAATAAATAAATGAACTATCTGACATTGTATTCCCATTTGAACTTTGCTGTGCTGTTAAAATTGTTGAAAGCGCAGTGATAACCTTTTGGGTGACAACTAAATCAAAAATCCATTGGAATTTGGTTGTGCTTTAAGATAGAGATACATGACACATTGGAAAGTCCAAATACCTTTTCGTCTGTCTTTTTGAGTGGGTGAATATTATTATACATTTTTTTAATTTAACCTTTATTTAACGAGGTAGGCAAGTTGAGAACAAGTTCTCATTTACAACTGCGACCTGGCCAAGATAAACCAAAGCAGTTCGACACGTACAACAACAGAGTTACACATGGAGTAAAACAAACATACAGTCAATAATACAGTAGAAAAATAAGTCTATATACGATGTGAGCAAATGAGGTGAGATAAGGGAGTGTCACGATCGTCGTAGTGAGGAGACCAAGGCGCAGCGTGAGAGAAATACATTCTTCTTTTTAATAACGAAGAACACTTAACAAACAATACAAAATAACAAAAACGACCGTGACCGCTATAAACTGAGTGCAAACATGCAACATCACATAGACAATTACCCACAAAGCCTAATGCCTATGGCTGCCTTAAATATGGCTCCCAATCAGAGACAACAATAAACAGCTGTCTCTGATTGAGAACCAAACCAGGCAACCATAGACTTTCCTATACATCTCTACTGAACACAACCCCATACACTCAACAAAACCCCCGATACAATACAACCACCCAAGACGAGACAAATACACACAAACATCCCCGCCTGTCACACCCTGACCTAACTAAAATAATACAGAAAACAAAGATAACTAAGGCCAGGGCGTGACAGGGAGGTAAAGGCCAAAAAAAGGTCATGGTGGCGAAGTAAATACAATATAGCAAGTAAAACACTGGAATGGTAGATTTGCAGTGGAAGAATATGCAAAGTAGAAATAATGGGGTGCAAAGGAGCAAAATAAATAAATACAGTAGGGGAAGAGGGAGATGTTTGGGCTAAATTATAGATGGGCTATGTACAGTTGCAGTAATCTGTGAGCTGCTCTGACAGCTGGTGCTTAAAGCTAGTGAGGGAAATACGTGTTTCCAGTTTCAGAGATTTTTGTAGTTCCTTCCCGTCATTGGCAGCAGAGAACTGGAAGGAGAGGCGGCCAAAGAAAGAATTGGTTTTGGGGGTGACCAGAGAGATATACCTGCTGGAGCGTGTGCTAAAGGTGGGTGCTGCTATGGTGACCAGCGAGCTGAGATAAGGGGGGACTTTACCTAGCAGGGTCTTGTAAATGACCTGGAGCCAGTGGGTTTGGCGACGAGTATGAAGCGAGGGCCAGCCAACGAGAGCGTACAGGTCACAGTGGTGGGTAGTATATGGGGCTTTGGTGACAAAACGGATGGCACTGTGATAGACTGCATCCAATTTATTGAGTAGTGTATTGGAGGCTATTTTGTAAATGACATCGCCGAAGTTGCGGGATACGGTAGGTTAATGGTCAGTTTTACGAGGGTATGTTTGGCAGCATGAGTGAAGGTATGTCTTTGTGCGAAATAGGAAGCCAATTCTAGATTTAACTTTGGATTGGAGATGTTTGATGTGAGTCTGGAAGGAGAGTTTACAGTCTAACCAGACACCTAGGTATTTCTAGTTGTCCACATATTTCAGAATCAGAACCGTCCAGAGTAGTGATGCTGGACGGGCGGGCAGGTGCAGGCAGCGATCGGTTGAAGAGCATGCATTTAGTTTTACTTGTATTAAGAGCGTTGGAGGCCATGGAAGGAGAGTTGTATGGCATGAAGCTCGTCTGGAGGGTGTTAACACAGTGTCCAAAGAAGGGCCAGAAGTATACAGAATGGTGTCGTCTGCGTAAGAGGTGGATCAGAGACACACCAGCAGCAAGAGCGACATCATATTGATATACAGAGAAGAGAGTCGGCCCAAGAATTGAACCCTGTGGCACCCCATAGAGACTGCCAGAGCCCCGGACAATCAGGCCCTCCGATTTGACACACTGAACTCTATCAGAGAAGTAGTTGGTGAACCAGGCGAGGCAATCATTTGAGAAACCAAGGCTATCGAGTCTGCCGATGAGGATGTGGTGATTGACAGAGTCGAAAGCCTTGGCCAGGTCAATGAATATGGCTGCACAGTGTTGTTTCTTATCGATGGCGGTTAAGATATCGTTTAGGACCTTGAGCGTGGCTGAGGTGCATCCATGACCAGCTCTGAAACCAGATTGCATAGCGGAGAAGGTGCGGTGGGATTCGAAATGGTCGGTAATCTGTTTGTTGACTTGGCTTTCGAAGACCTTAGAAAGGCAGGGTAGGATAGATATAGGTCTGTAGCAGTTTGGGTCAAGAGTGTCCCCTCCTTTGAAGAGGGGGATGACCATAGCTGCTTTCCAATCTTTGGGAATCTCAGACGACATGAAAGAGAGGTTGAACAGGCTAGTAATAGGGATTGCAACAATTTCGGCAGATCATTTTAGAAAGAAAGGGTCCAGATTGTCTAGCCCGGCTGATTTGTAGGGGTCCAGATTTTGCAGCTCTTTCAGAACATCAGCTGACTGGATTTGGGAGAAGGAGAAATGGGGAAGGCTTGGGCGAGTTGCTGTGGGGGGGTACAGTGCTGTTGACCGGGTGGATTCCAATCAAGTTATAGAAACATCTCAAGCATGATCAATGGAAACAGAATGCACCTGAGCTCAATTCTCATACTAAAGGGTCTCATAGCAAAGGGTCTGAATACTTATGCAAATATGGTACTTTTGTTTTTACTTATATTTGCAACATTTAAAAAAAAATCTGTTTTTGCTTTGTCATTATGGGGTATTGGGTATAGATTGATGAACATTTTATTTGATCCATTTTAGAATAAGGCTGTAACGTTAAAAAAAAAAATAGAAAAAGGGAAGGAGTCCTAAGACTTTCCAAATGCACTGTAGCTAACCATTCACTGTATCCCTAAGGACCTTCTGCAGCCTGATAAAAATGACTAATTATCCAGCAGCACCATATTCCCTTTCATTCCCATATCGTCAGGGGATTACCATCATAAACAGCTATTCTTGAAGATGTTATGGATGCTACCCACTTGATGAAGTAGCTCCCATAGGTGCGGGGAATGTTTATGAATATGCAAATATAAATACACTCTAGGTGTTTCTCAATATACATACTACAGTGCTCCACACACTCATGTTCCAAGTGCATTCTCTGAAGACGTTCTCTTGAGCACGTTCTTGTGAGTACAACAGCGTAGAGAACAAATAAAACATTACATTTGAGAAGCACTTTCACTCCCCCTACTGTATTACCTCACGCTGCACTTCCCATTCACTGAACCTTCTTCCAGCCAGGACAATGGCAACAATAGACACAAAACAAAATATACACAATACTTACAATTATGTGAATATTACCATTCAATATATGTGAATCGTAATAATCCAGCTAGCCAGTTAGTTAAACAGGCAAAATGTACCTATAACTGATGTTATGCAAGGTAAATGTACATTTTTCGTGAGTAGCTAGCTACGAATTCTTTGTGGTTAGCTAGCTAGCCAGTTAGCCCTATTGACTTACTATGGGCTTGCGATCTACGAACACTACAGTGTGTATTGTAGACAGGTAAACATGACAAAATTAACACAGCATATATTTATTAACTTATCAAGATAAAATATTTTTATTCAGGCAACATATGAGATGTTAATCAGCAACATTTAATTCCGAAGTCAGAATTTATTTTCTCTCGCTTCAGCTCAAATAATTTAAAGAAATTTAAAGACATTTTAATAATTTTATACATGGTTGCGGGATATTTCTGTGCATACTTTCTGTTGAAGCTTGCATCGATGCATGCTTTAAAATATGTACAAACGGAGTACACATTCGAGAAGTGCCCTCTGTGGTCCGTTTAGCATACTTTGATTTGGACTCAGACTCTCCTGTCCTCCAATATGCGTGCTCGGAGCGTGGTAATATGCATTTTGAGAAACATCTATAATTTTGCCTTGTGCATGTGTTAGCAAGCAGCATAGGACCAAATATTAGAGCCCAGAGTTTTTCATGGCCTTTTGACCTGGCCCAATAACAAAATATCCTCTTCCCTGTCAGGCCACATGGTCAGAATCTGTTTTTTACATTATGATTGATTATTACTACTGTTCCATGTAGGAGGGAAACGAGGTACAACATACTATGGGGAGTCGTACTCTCGTGACTTCGGTTGAAGGATCTACAATCATGCCTGACAAGGCCAATTAAATCTGTGACTCGCTGGAAGTCCCGCATTCCACAGGTGATACATTGAAGGAATGAATCTGAGCACTTAAGAGGTTAATTTGTCCTCTTCAACCTCGTGTTGCATTTTGGGGTCGTCCAATAATTGTGGACCCTGGCTGCAGCGCATGGTCCTCTAGTCTGATATGTAAATTCTTAACTCACATGTTTATACCCTAGGGTAGATAGGTGATGTTTCCGTCTTTATGACACACTCTCTGGGTTCCCAGGGGCGTAGCTAGTTACAAGGCAAGGTATCACAATTTACCATGATCTCGTTAGACAACTAAAATCACAGCCTCATCGAAATAAAAACATTCTATTTAATCTGGATATTTTCTACACAAAGTGAAGGATGTTAACATCATATACACATTATGAAAACTCTTCAAGTTCCAATGTTTTTTGTTATGACGTCCTCATTTAACTTTCAATGACATGATAAAATAGACATTCATTTTCATATCCCCTCCATAATTATTCCCACCCACTCGGATGATGAAATATATTGTCCCAAAGTCCATTTATTTGATGTTCTGTAGTTTTGGGTAGTAGACTCTTCACAAGGCACACAGACATTCCGATCTCTCACATTAGAAACCAGAAAGGAGTTGGTCTGCTGCCTTATAACTTGCGATGGGCGTGAGGTCATAAACCCCCCCACCGCCATACCTCTTTCCCTCTGCGGGAGGGAGAGATATCTCTGTAGACCTGATCCTCACAGGCCAGTCATGACACCTTGCTTGACTACGCTGTAGGTCATGTAACTGTTTGTTACATGCAATATGTTTTGTAGACTTCACTGGACAGATGTTGCTCTCTGGTTTTGTAATGAAACAAATGTGTGGTTGAATGTATTCTGTCACTGTGTCTTCTTATGGTCTTGGCCTTAGGCCTACATACAGGATCACGGTGTCAAGGCATATGAACTAACAGGTTATAGAGCAAACAACACAATACACCATTTTTGGGGGGATTGGCTTCCCCTGTGATTTTACTACTACTGCAATGTCCAGAGGGTGAGCACCATCTACCACTAAGGGACAGCTTAGTTGGCACAACACAGTCTCATGTTCCAACTGTTTGACTTAGTAGCGTGAATCGTTCCTGTTCACACCGAGGTAAGGAGTGGAATAATTGAAGGAATGAATCTGATCCTCAAGCTTAACACCTGTGGAAGGCAGGGCTTCCAGCGAGGCCTTGTTTTGGCCTTGTCAGGTGTGATTGTAAATCCTTCAATCGAAGTTGTGAAAGTGTGATGCCCCCATAGTATGTTGTACCGAAGTTGACTGACTGAAAGGGAACTCATTACCCTACCAGTGACCTAAACACGACATGAGGCCTTTATTAACCATCCAATTAAAAGTCATAAGTCTAACCAAACATTTATCTTGTACTCTTTCATGAGCTCAAAAGAGCAATACAAAAGATTATTCATTCACTGTCTTCAGTCAGATAAGCCTTATATCCTTCTACATACAGTAGTAGGCCAACTTGTGTACTCATCCAGCCTGCTGCCCTTGTCATTGTGTGGTCTCTGGCCATGGTCTCTTCAGCCCCAGACAAATGCCTAGTCCAATCATGGTGTTACCAGAGCAACATATGCTGACACACAATAGGCTCTTTAACCACCTGCCTGTTCTGAGAAGTAAATCTATTTGCAGAGAGCAGTAAGCCTTATGTTGACTTCTGGGCACAGATACTCTCTAATGCTAATACAATGTGGTGGCTCTCATTGACAATGACTCAACCACCATCCTGGGCCTGCTCTCTATTGGACTACGTCCCTAATGGCACCCTATTTCCTACGCAGTAAACTACTTTTGACCAGAGCCTTGATCAAAAGTAGTGCACTCTATAGAGTGCCATTTGGGACGCAGTCATTGACAACCGCCATTGTTGAGCCTGCTCTGCTCTCTGGGCCTGTCTAAAGGTGATTCCTTCTGGGGATAGTAGGTCTAGAGAGAGGTTACAGGGCCTGGAAAGGCTTAGTGACCCATTGGTATGTCCTGTCAACGCTATTGCTCCACTGTGAGGAGGCAGGTAGCCTAGTGGTTAAGCGCGTTGGGCCAGTAACGTCGGGCCAGTAACAGAAAGTTTGCTGGTTTGAATCCCCGAGCCGACTAGGTGAAAAATCTGTCGATTTGCCCTTGAGCAAGGCACTTAACCCTAATTGCTCCTGTAAATCTCTCTGGATTATAGCGTCTGCTAAATGACTCAAATGTAAGATACAGTACTGTAGTATTAGCTGATAAGGTACTCGTTAGCGTTGTCATTGAGAAGTCGTAGTCATGCTAACTACCACTATCCATCTAGAGATAAGAGAGAGGTCAAAGGGCGTGGAAGGGTGTATTGACCTGTAACAAATTGATATACAGTATGTCCATGTTATTGCCCCATAGTGAGAGATATATAGATGCAGAAGGCTTAGTGTGCATCCTCCAGATGGCACCATATTGCCTACATAGCGCACTACATTTGACCAGGGCCTATGGGGAAGCAGACCTAGTATCAGCTAATAAGGTACACAGGTTGCCATTCAGAAGTGGTAATGATAATTAGCTAAGGGGCCATGGTTCCATGAAACCTGATATCCAGCTAGTCTCACTATGAAAATGGCCCATGCTGCCTCTCTCTAGACCTGCTTCAGTCAATCAGGATGAGTTATTGGGAGCACAATAGTATGGGATCGGGTGTCCATCTCTTGAATTAAAACAATGTTTCAGGGTTTATATAACATATTCAAGGACTCCATTATAATATACTCTAGGCTTAGTCAGATTTTTTTGTCCCTGCATATTAGGCCTGTAATTGCTGTTAAAACAGATAAAGTATGTTTTATGTAATGCGCATGCCTTATATTAGGCTACATATTCAACGACTCAATTATAGGCTACACACATGAACTATAGGCATAGTCCACAGGAGGTTGGGGGCACCTTAATTGGGGAGGACGGGCTCGTTTTAATGGCTGGAGTGGCATCAGTGGAATGACATCAAATACATAAAAAACGTGGTACGATGCCATTCCATTCAGTTCCAGACGTTATTATGAGCTGTTATCCCCTCAGCAGCATCCACTGGCGTAGTCAGATTTCCATCTCATTTCTGTTGGCATTAGGCTAAACCCGTCGCTGTTAAAGGATGCGTTACTATATATCGCCTACATTTTCCGTTATATATGCGATTAATTATTCAAGGCCAACGGATATGAGAAGGTGGCATGAGATACCGTTAGCGACAGATCTAAATTTGGGACAAAAATATTGGAGGGTTTAAAAAAAATAATAATACTTTGGGGAGGGTTGTGTGTTTTTTGTACTGGGCACAGGGGAGTGTGGTGCGTTTTTTCACTGGTTTAAATTCGCTTTTTTGCAGGTTTTATTATATAATTTTGTTCCATCACAGACAAATGTACTAATCTTTTTACATGCGCTTCCCCTATTATCAAGGTGTTTTGGTACTTCCCTTATGCACTACGCTTTCATTTACTATACTACAGGTCAATATAGTTTGCCAGTCTAACTATCTATTCTGCCCTCTCCACCATTCATAGACACAATAGTGGATTGTTTGTCCAGATCTGCAGTAGACTAACTAGCAATCATACCACGCATAAAAGCATTCCAAGCTGCATCAATTTTCAATACGAATCCACAAGAACAAATAGGAATAGCTGATAAGCAGCTGAGAGGCCGGCTCATCGCATGAAAAACACATTTAAACACGAGACACGCAGCTAAAAAAGCTCCCCTATTGATCTTGTTTAGGGACAATACAGTTGTCCTACCTAGACAAGCCTACAACACAACAATGCAATGAATAATCGCATTATTGTTTTCAAGGAAGTACAAATTTCTACTCTAGGATGCAGTGAAAATGTCATTGAAATAATGGCGCAAAAGCCCTGTGATTTAAATGTTTAATAATTCCGTTTGGATCAGTTGTGGGACGACTCTGGGCAGTTTGTAAAGTCTAGAAAGGCACAGTAGCAGGCCAGTCTGGCTGTAATTTTACTTCTGATACTGAGATGCGCTGGCTGTTGCAGATCATCATTCTCCCAAGTCTTCCTATAATAGTGTGGCCACATACGCTCCAAGCAAACCCAGTTACGCGCTCTGCCTCCTCTCCAATCTGGGTGGCTATTCCTTGTACTATAGCCAAAATATTTATAATTTAACTTTTAAAATGGATGACCTTTTATGTGTGCCATCAACACAACCAGTCACAATGTCATAACCTGTCACATCTACTCCCTCTCTCCTGCGCCCAACATCGCCGGTCTACTAACCACCGGTAATGGCAACCCAACTTTACGCACACCTGCGTCTCATCATCAGTCACACCTAGACTTCATTACTCCCTGATTACTTACCCTTTATATAGCACTCTTTTGTTATCAGTTATCAGCCAGTATTGGTTATGTTTCCTTGTCAGACGGTGCTCTTGTTTTGTATCGGTCTATGTCATATTAAACTCACTAAGTGCACCTGCTTCCCGACTCCCTGTGTCAATGTTACAGAGCCAGCACCCCAGCCCATCCAGCAGTCCACCCAGGTCAGCGATGCCACCACTCAATTCCTTTCTGAGAAATACTGGTGGCCCACTTTGGCGCAGGACTCTGTACACTATGTCAACTCATGTTCACTATATACTCAATCTAGATCTCCCCGGCACGCACCAGCAGGAAAACTCCTTCACCTTCCCGTGCCTCAGCATCCCTGGTCTCATTTGTCCATTGCTTTCATCACTAATCTCCCCTCTGCTGGTTGTAGACAGATTCTCAATCATACTGTTTCATCCCTCTCTTTGGTCTCCCTACTGCTGTCCTGGTCGCTGAGGCACTGTTCCAGCAGGTCTTTCAGCACTTCGGCCTTCAAGAGGATTTCGTCTCAGATTGTGGTCCCCAATTCACAACTTGTGTATGGAAGGCTGGGGGTCATGGTCAGCCTCCCTTCCGGGTTTCAATCTAACAGGCAGGTGGAGAGGATGAACCTGTAGCTGTGGAGGTTCTTGAGAAGTCACTGCCAGGACCGGCAGGGGGAGTGGTCCCGATTCGTTCCTTGGGGTGAATACACCCAGAATTCATTGCAATACTCCTCTACTGGGCTGACTCTCTTCCAGTGTGTTCTAGAGCCGGACCTGGCTCTGTGGACTCCGAGCCAGAACGAAGCTCCTGCGGTGGACGAGTGGTTCAGGTGTGCAGAAGAGGTATGGAACGATGCCCACATGAGACTCCAGTGCACCGTCCACCATCAGAAAGAGCAGGCGCATAACCACCGTGGTGAGGCTCCCGTGATCCATCCTGGTGATTGCGTCTGGCTCTCCACCAGGAACCTCCCACTCCGCCTTCCCTGTAAGAAGCTGAGTCCCCTGTTTGTGGGGCTGTTCAAGGTCATCCGGAGGGTCAACAAGGTAATTTACAGATTACAACTCCCCACTAACTACCGGATATCACCATCTTTTCATGTTTCCCATTCAGGCCAGTGGTTCCTGGTCCCCTGGCTGATGTCGTCCACCATGACACCCCTCTGCCTCACTTGGACATCGAGGGGAGCCCCGCCTATGCCGTCAGATCACTTCTGGTCTCCTGACGTCATGGGGGTTGGTTCCAGTACCTGGTTGACTGGGAGGGATACGGTCCACAGGAACAGTGCTGGGTTCAGGTGGACGACATTCTAGATCCCAACAGCATCTGAGAATTCCACCTTCGTCGTCTGGACCGGCCCGCTCCTTGCCCTCGGGCCATCCTCCTGGCCGGCGTCGTCCTGCGTCTGGAGCCGCGTGTTGGAGGGGGGTACTGTCACATCTACTCCCGCTCCCCCTCTCCGGCGCTCAACGTTGCTGGTCTACTAACACCGGTATGGCAACCCATCTTTACGCACACCTGCGTCTCATCATCAGTCACACCTGGACGTCATTACTCCCTGATTACTTACCCTTTTACATAGCACTCTGTTATCAGTTATCAGACAGTATTGGTTATGTATCCTTGTCCAACGTTTCTCTTTTGTATCGTTCTATGTTCGTTCATATTAAACTGACTAACTGCACCTGCTTCCTGACTCCCTGTGTAGACGGTACAAATCAGATTAGGCTACTTCAAGTCTTATCTAGGCATGCCAGCGTTTGTCTAAAATATCATTCCAGCATCCTCAAAAAGGCTTAACATTAGTCAGGTTTCCATCCAACCTTTTTAAGTGGGTAAAGTACATGTCGGATAAAACATGTCATGACATCATGCGAAAGCATGCAGAATATTAGGGTACAGATGAAATCAGTAAATATGAACTTCACAGGGTGATGAGTTTGATGATCCCTTTCAATAAATATTGAGGGTCTTATTCTGGTGACATGATTGATGTTTGGCTGCAATTTGTCACAAAAAAAAAATTACTTGTCCACTTTTGTCCATAATTGTCACGTTCCTGACCTGTTTTCTGTTGTTTTGTATGTGTGTGATGGTCAGGGCGTGAGTTTTGGGTGGGCAGTCTATGTTTGCTGTTTCTATGTTGGTTTTGGGTTGCCTGGTATGGCTCTTAATTAGAGGCAGGTGTTTTGCGTTTTCCTCTAATTGAGAGTCATATTAAGGTAGGTTGTTCTCACTGTTTGTTTGTGGGTGATTGTCGCTGTGTCTGTGTTTGTTGCACCACACGGTACTGTCTCGTCTRGTTCATTCGGTCGTTCCTGTTCATGTGTTCTTCGTTTCATGTAAGTTCGTAGTTTAGGTCTGTCTAGTTCGTTTTGTTATTTTGTATATTTAGTCAAGTGTATTTCGTGTCTGTCTTCGTCTTTCAATAAAGTCATTATGTATTCATCACCCGCTGCGCCTTGGTCTACTCACTCACCGAAAGAGAGCCGTTACAATAATCTCATCATGTAGTAGGCTATACCCCCACTGTATCTGCGAGCTGTTGACTAGAGAGCACATACCAATACCAGATTGGCACATTCCCTATACCTACGCAACATTTGCCTAGAGTTGCAAATGAGGTGGAAACCCATTTAGCTTGTAATTTTTATTTGGTATATGGGAAGTTGTTTTGTACACGCACTACATATTAATTTATAGGGAACACAATGGAAATAAATCCCTTACTTTTTTGTGCAATCCTGGCCACTGAGAAATCTTTCTACTGTGTATAATATACAGTGTTTTAGGAAAGTATTCAGAACCATTGACTTTTTCCACATTTTGTTACGTTACAGCCATATTCTAAAATGGATTTATGAAGAAAGATATTCCCCAGCAATCTATACACAATACCTCATAACGACTAAGCAAAAACAGGTTTTTAGTATTGTTTGCAAATGTATTACAAATATTAAACATGCATTCAGTCCCTTTGCTATGAGACTTGAAATTGAACTCAGGTGCATCCTGCTTAAATTCATCATCCTTGAGATGTTTCTACAACATGATTCGAGTCCACCTGTGGTAAATCCAATTGATTGGAGATGATTTGGAAAGGCACACACCAGTCTATATAAGGTCCCACAGTTGACATTGCATGTCAGAGAAGAAACCAAGCCATGAGGTCAAAGGAATTGTCCGTAGAGCTCCGAGACAGGATTGTGTCGAGGCACAGATCTGGGGAAGGGTACCAAAACATGGCTGCAGCATTGAAGGTTCTCTGGTCTGATGAAACCAAGATTGAACTCTTTGGCCTAAATGCCAAGCTTAACGTCTGGAGAAACCTGGCACAATCACTACGGTGAATCATGGTGGTGGCAGCATCATGCTGTGGAGATGTTTTTCAGCGGCAGGGACTGGGAGACTAGTCAGGATCAAGGCAATGATGAACGGAGCAAAGTACAGAGATGAAAACCTGCTCCAGAAGGCTCAGGACCTCAGACTGGGGGCGACGGTTCACCTTCCAACAGGACAACGACCCTAAGCACACAGCCAAGACAACGCAGAAGTAGTCCTTGAGTGGCCCAACCAGAGCCCGAATTTAACCCGAACGTACATCTCTGGAAATACCTGAAAATAGCTGTGCAGCAACGCTCCCCATCCAACCTGGCAGAGCTTAAGAGGATCTGCAGAGAAGAATGGTAGAAACTCCTCAAACACAGATTTGCCAAGCTTGTAGCGTCATACCACAAAAGACTTGATGCTGTAATCGCTGCCAAAGGTAATTCAACAAAGTACTGAGTAAAGGGTCTGAATTCTTAAGATATTTTCTTATTTCAGTTTTAAATTTTTAATAAAATAGCTAAAATATCAAAACTGTTTTTGCTTTGTCATTATGGGGTATTGTGTGTAGATTGATGAGGAAAATGTGTTTTAATAAATGTTTGGCTTTACCGTAACAAATGTTATAAAGAGCCAAGGGGTTTGAATACTTTCCGAAAGGACTTGTATGTATAGTTTTTTTTACTGACAAATCAAATCAATCAATCAATCCAAACTGTGCAGCGGCCATTCAACACCACAATTTGGTGATTGTCAAGCCAATCCTTTGATACTGAGTCGGCCTGCAAGGTAGGGAGGTATGTCTTTTCTGTTTGTAGAGATTGCCTATTGATTGTGGTGTCAAACACAAACCATGATATTGAAGTGCCCAAAGTTGTTATGCTTTGATTACTAGTTGTGTGTACATTGGCACAGAAACCTGTGTGTGGAAAATGATTTTATTTCATTATAAATATGCCATAAAAAATGTTAAATCTGATATCCCCCAGTTGATAATTGTGTGCAGCCGGCTCTGATCGTAATGTAATGAAATGGGCACGGAGAGTGAGCTCGTCTGTGGTGGTCGGCGAGCCCTCGACCTACTGGCCTGTAGCACTGTGGCATCAACAGCGCCACAAAAGCATGCTGAAGTGGCACAGTCGATTTCCAGCCGGCCGCGACCGGGAGGTCCATGGGGTGACGCACAATTGGCCTAGCGTCGTCCGGGTTAGGGAGTGTTTGGCCGGTAGGGCTATCCTTGTCTCATCGCGCACTAGCGACTCCTGTGGCGGCCCGGGGCGCAGTGCACGCTGACCAGGTCGCTAGGTGTACGGTGTTTCCTACGACACATTGGTGCTTCCGGGTTGGATGCGCGCTGTGTTAAGAAGCAGTGCGGCTTGGTTGGGTTGTGTTTCGGAGGATGCATGGCTCTCGACCTTCGTCTCTCTCGAGCCCGTACGGGAGTTGTAGCGATGAGACAAGACAGTAACTACTAACAATTGGATACCACGAAATTGGGGAGAAAAAGGGAAAGAAAAAAAAAGAAAAAGAAAATCTAGATTTTTTTGAAACATTAAATGCCACACGCATTATGGTGGCTGAATGCTGTAACAACACATAATAAAACAATTAAAGTCCCATGATGGTAGTGACTGTCCATTACTGCTTATTAACCATCATATATTCACTTTACTTTAATAAAAAAATATCAGTTGTGTAATATTACACTTGTTTAATTTGACTATTGTTTCATTCCAAGTCATCTCATCTCTATAGATCTGCTCCCTTGCTGTCTGACAAAAAAATCACTACTTTAGTATTTAAAATAAAATAAGGTCTACTGTTATGACTGCTGAATACCAACAACCAATCACTTAGATCATGTATTTTCAGGTAGAGAACCCTCGCGAATCCCCTCTTTATCACGCATTCATAGCAGGCGTAAAAGAAACAGATCAGATGATGTAGCTGCGCAATGGATTGTGGTCATTGTAGTTATGTTTTCTGCACTAAACTATGTAGAACAATCTCCTGTTGGAAATTACAACTCCCTACTACATTCTACAGTTCGGGCATTATCTGATTTATCTCTAGATAAACTGCAGAGCAATCTGCCCATAGAGCTCCATAGTGGAGATGTCATAATACCCATAAAACCTAGCGGTCAAACAGGGAAATGGTTCCAATCGTTTTTCCACCAATTGGGAGTCCCATAGGGCGGCGCACAATTGGCCCAGCGTCGTCCAGGTTAGGGTTTGGCCGGGGCAGGCCGTCATTGTAAATAAGAATTGGTTCTTAAGTGACATGCCTAGTTAAATACAATTTAAAAAAAACTTGTAGTTCTTTATGACAGCCAAATTAGCAGCTATATTAGCATTTCATTTTGGGGGGTAAATACAGGTGAATATATTGATGAAAGTCACCTTGTCCTATAGAGATTTACACGGTTATCAAAACCTCATGCCAGGGTAAGCCTACAGTACACAAAACACAGCCCTTATTTTAAGTGTTTCTAAAATCCCCTATGGGAAAAATGAATGAAGGAAAAACGATTGGAACCATTTCCCTGATTGGAACCATTTCCCTGTTGACATCTAGGTTGTATGGGTATTATGACTCATTCTGTGGCACTCTTGAGCTCACATTTAAAAAAAAAAAGATGAAAAAAAAGGAATTCAAATAATTGAACCAATGTCAGACAATTAGTTGTTTAAACAACTAAAAATAACTGACAATTTGGTTAATAGCTCAGCACTAAGGTGTGGTTGTAAACTTTATTTTGAGTTAAATCTATGAGGGGGGATGGTGTGCAATTTATTTGACAGAACAGGTGAAGGTTCATGTGTCGGGGGTAATGTATTTCACACTGTGAGCTCTCTGCCTCCCTCCGCTGCGTTCCCTATCTGTCACAATCACTCAGCACCGAGATTCTGTCTCATTGAGGGGGAATCTCATTGGGGGGTAGTACGGTTTAATATGACATCAAATCCCGCTAGACTTTAACATACACTGCTGCTGCTGCTTCGAAATGCCTTACAGGTCAAACACACTTTTCAGCTTTGGAGTTTTCTGTCATTACCTATAGAAAATAATGTGATTTGTGAATTAGTGGTCATATTTTTACTCTTATAGGGTTTAGCTACTTCGATTGGAATATAGGCCTATAGGCTACCTCTGGCCGTGTGCCTTCATCTACATTTGAAGGGTTGTCCTTGAAATACAAATATGTATCCTTACAAAGAACAGCCAACTCAGAGGGCCCGACCACATGCCCGCTTTTACCAGCACATTGATCTTCATCACCTGAAGTAATGTTGAATTGTTAGACTCTATCAGCTGCAATAAACCTACATAAACTATTCCAATCATTCAAAATACATTTTCAACCATGGGGCTCCGATAAAGACTATATCAACGGAGAGCGAAGGTAGCCTACTTCGTGATGCTCTCTCCTCCTCGCGCTCAATTCCTGCTCCAGGCACGAGGGCAGTCGGGAGGATGTGACCAACAATGATTTGTTACAGGATTTTGGGTTCGTTCCTTCGTTTACTGGAACATTGTGTAATTACAAGTTGATGCATTCGTGGTGATAGTTCATATTATGACGCATCCTTGTATTCAGATGACTAGTCCCAGAATGTTCGGAGCGGTGTGTGAGCGCATTTATACAGCCGTTAAATGAACTGAAACTTTGCCATGCTTGCGTTTCCCTCCTCAACACGACGAGCTATATTTATAGCCTAATAATTATGCCTTGACCTTATCCACAAATTGCTTGTTTCAAACGCCATATAAGTTACTTACTTTTTTTGTTGATAAGGAGAGTTCTTCTTCTCCCCAAAAATCGTCCAGTGGTCCTAGAATTCCACATCAGTCTAAAACATCCCCAAAACTGGCCGACGCAAAATGTATGTCTCACTGTATCCCCTCGTCCAAAGATAACCTTTTGAAGATTTCAAAATAAACCCAAAACTGTTGTAGAATACATGAGCCGTTTTACCGGTTACACTCAGTAAAATAAAGAACAGAGAATATTATTATTTCTTAAATACAAAAAAAAAACTGCTATTCTTACCTTCGGTGCCGTAAAAAGGTTCAAACAATATCTCAATAATCCCAAATAAAGTCTCATATACAGCAAAACACCGTTTGGTTTTAGTACATCCAGTAGATGCTCGTGATGATGATGGTAAGGTGATAAGAAGGTTATTACCAGTGCAGCGCTCTCTTTCGCTGTCCCCGGAATGGATCAATCTCTCTCTCTCTCTCTCTCTCTCTCTCTCTCTTTCTCTCTCTATCCCCCTCTCTCTGTGAACGCGCGCCGCTCTGTTCGCGCTACTCAGCGCAACTGATGGGCTCGCACTAGATTCTCACACACGAGAATTACCGTCCCTCCCTCTACTCACTTTCCAAAACACGCCATTTAAAGACGTACAGTAGGTAGAACGACGAAGTGAAGGGAAGTTTGGTCCTGAGGCTAAGCAAGCCTAATTAATGTCAAAAACATCCTGCTGAACTATCAGAATGTATATGTAGTCAATTACCAGTCGTCATAATTCTCATTATGAGGAAAAGGTGCATTATAGGCTCAATTTCCCTGCTAGGAGAGGCTAGCATGGCTGGACCTCCTGGGGATTAGTATTCTAAATAACTTCTGGAGGACATTGCGGAAGTGAAAACGTGACTTGTTTTGCAATGTCATGCAATGAAATTGTACAATTGCCTCCTGCGGAGAACTCTCTCGAATCTGAATGCAGTGATGCTGTCCATGGTGCTGAAGTCACAGACAGAGAGACGGCCATAGTGAATGTTTCACGAGTCACGACCACGATGGATGACACATTTTAATTGCTCATGAGTCACTTATGGTATATATTAGTTGAATACATTTTAGGTAAATTCTCCTATTGGCAAAACTGGTAAACAATTTACCTGACCAGGATGAAGACCAGGTCATATTTTAAAGGTAGGCCTAATGTTATGCTATAATGAGGGTGTTGCACCACTTACTTGGCAATGCGTGGTATTTCAGTGGTATTTCACCCAGTAGATATGGGATTTTATCAAAATTGGGTTTGTTTTCTAATTATTTGTTGATCTGTGTAATCTGAGGGAAATATGTCTCTCTAATATGGTCATACATTTGGCAGGAGGTTAGGAAGTGCAGCTCAGTTTCCACCTCATTTGGGCAGTGTGCATGTGGGCAGTGTGTACATAGCCTGTCTTCTCTTGAAAGCCAGGTCTGCCTACGGCGGCCTTTCTCAATAGCAAGGCTATGCTCACAGAGTTTGTACATAGTCAAAGCTTTCCTTAAGTTTTGGTCAGTCAAAGTGGTCAGGTATTCTGTCACTGTGTACTCTTTGTTTAGGGCTAATAAAATTCTAGTTTGCTCAGTTTTCTTGTGAATTCTTTCCAATGTGTCAAGTAGGTCTGTAGGTGATGGCTTTGTTATGGAAGGTTTGGGAATCGCTTCCTTTTAGGTAGTTGTAGAATTTAATGGGTCTTTTCTGGATTTTGATAATTATCGGGTATCGGCCTAATTCTGCTTTGCATGCATTATTTGGTGTTTTACTTTGGTGTTTTACTTTGCATGCGGAGGATATTTTAGCAGAATTCTGCATGCAGTCTTAATTTGGTTTTTGTCCCATTTAGTGAATTCTTGGTTGGTGAGCGGACCCCAGACCTCACAACCATAAAGGGCAATGGGTTCTATAGTATTTTTAGCCAGATCCTAATTGGTATGTTGAATTTTATGTTCCTTTTGATGGCATGAGTGTTGGTGGGCGGTCCATGAGTGTATGGAGGGCGGTGGCGGTCCATTGAGTGTTGGAGGCGGTGGGCGGTTCCATGAGTGTTGGAGGGCGGTGGGCGTGGGCGGTCCATGAGTGTTGGTGGCGAATGGGCAGTGGGGCGGTCCCATGAGTGTTGGAGGGATTGTGGGGTGGGCCGGTATCCATGAGTGTTTGTGGGCGGTGGGCGGTCCATGAGTGTTGGTGGGCGGTGGGCGGTCCATGAGTGTTGGAGGGCGGTGGGCGGTGGGCGGTCCATGAGTGTTGGAGGGCGGTGGGCGGTGGGCGGTCCAATGAGTGTTGAAGGGGTGGGCGGTGGGCGGTCCATGAGTGTTGGAGGGCGGTGGGCGTCCATGAGTGTTGGAGGGCGGTGGGCGGGCGGTCATGAGTGTTGGAGGGCGGTGGCCGTGGGCGGTCCATGAGTGTTGGAGGGCGGTGGGCGGTGGGCGGTCCATGAGTGTTGGAGGGCGGTGGGCGGGGCTGGGCGGTGGGGCGGTGGGCGGTCCATGAGTGTTGGATGGGGGTGGGCGGTCCATGAGTGTTGGAGGGCGGTGGCGGTGGGCGTCCATAGTGTTGGTGGGCGGTGCGGTCCATGAGTGTTGGAGGGCGGTGGCGGTCCATGAGTGTTGGGCGGTGGGCGGTCCATGAGTGTTGGAGGGCGGTGGGGCGTGGGCGGTCCATGAGTGTTGGAGGGCGGTGGTCTATAGTATTTTTAGCCAGATCCTAATTGGTATGTTGAATGTTTATGTTCCTTTGATGGATGAGTGTTGGATGGGCGGTGGGCGGTCCATGAGTGTTGAGGGGCGTCCATGAGTGTTGGTGGGCGGTGGGCGTGGGGGCGGTCCATGAGTGTTGGATGGCGGTGGGCGGTCCAAAGTGTTGGTGGGCGGTGGGACGGTTCTGAGTGTTAGAGGACGGGTGGGGCCATTGAGGTGTTGGTGGGCGTGGGCGTCCATGAGTGTTGGTGGGGCGGTGGGCGGTCCATGAGTGTTGGAGGGCGGTGGGCGGTTCCATGAGTGTTGGAGGCGGTGGGCGGTCGGGGTCCAGTTGAGTGTTGGAGGCGGTGGGCGGTCCATGAGTGTTTGGGGGCGTGGCGGTCCATGAGTGTGGTGGGCGGTGGGCGGTCCATGAGTGTTGGAGGGCGTGGGCGGTCCAATGAGTGGTTGGGGAGGGCGGTGGGCGGTCCATGAGTGTTGGAGGGCGTGGGCGGTCCCATGAGTGTTGGGTGGCGGTGGGCGGTCCATGAGTGTTGGTGGGCGGTGGGCGGTCCATTGAGTGTTTGGAGGGGCGGTGGGCGGTCCATGAGTTGTTGAGGGCGGTGGGCGGTCCATGAGTGTTGGGAGGGCGGTGGGCGGTCCATGAGTGTTGGGGGGTGGGGCGGTGGGCGGTCCATGAGTGTTGGAGGCGGTGGGCGGTCATGAGTGTTGGAGGGCGGTGGGCGTCCATGAGTGTTGGAGGGCGGTGGGCGGTCCATGAGTGTTGAGGGCGGTGGGCGTCCATGAGTGTTGGAGCGGCGGGGGCGGTCCATGAGTGTTGGAGGGCGGTGGGCGGTGGGCGGTCCATGAGTGTTGGAGGGCGTGGGCCGGTCCCATGAGTGTTGGAGGGCGGTGGGGCGGTCCAGAGTGTGGTGGGCGGTGGGGGCGTCCATGAGTTTTGGAGGGGCGGTGGTCTATAGTATTTTTAGCCAGATCCTAATTGGTATGTTGAATTTTATGTTCCTTTGATGGCATGAGTTTGGTCGGCGGTGGGTGGTGATGACGTGTTGGTGGCGGTGGGCGGTCATGAGTGTTGGTAGGGCGGTGGGCGGTCCATGAGTGTTGGAGGGCGGTGGGGCGCCATGAGTGTTGTGTGGGCGGTGGGCGGTTGGGCGGTGGGCGGTCCATGAGTGTTGGTGGGCGGTGGCGGTCCATGAGTGTTGGAGGGCGGTGGAGGTGGCGGTCCGATGAGTGTTTGGTGGGCGGTGGGCGTCCATGAGTTTTGGAGGGCGGTGGTCTATAGTATTTTAGCCAGATCCTAATTGGTATGTTGAATTTTATGTTCCTTTGATGGCATGAGTGTTGGTGGCGGTCCATGAGTGTTGGTGGGCGGTGGTGGTGGGCGGTTCCCGGCAGTGTGGAGGGCGGTGGGGGTGGGCGGTCCATGAGTGTTGGGAAAGGGCGGTGGGCGGTCCATGAGTGTTGGTGGCGGTGGGTGGCGGTCCATGAGTGTTGGTGGGCGGTGGGCGGTCCATGAGTGTTGGGGGCGGTGGGGGCTAGGGTTCTGGAGGCGGTGCGGTCCATGAGTGTTGGGTGAGCGGTCCAGAGTGTTGGGGGCGGTGGGCGGTCCATGAGTGTTGGAGGGCGGTGGGCGGTCCATAGAGTGTTTAGGTGGAGCGTGTGGCCGGTGCGGCATGAGTGTTGGAGGGCGGTGGGCGGTCCATGAGTGTAGAGGGGTGCGGGGGCGGTTCCATGAGTGTTGGAGGGCGTGGCGGCCATGAGGTTGGAAGTGGCGGTCTTCATGAGTGTTGGGGGGGGTGGGCGTGCTCCATGAGTGTTGGAGGGGCGGTGGGCCGGTGGCGTCACATGAGGTGTTTGGAGGGCGGTGGGCGGTGGGCGGTCCCATGAGTGTTGTTTGTGGCGGTTGGGCGGTCCATGAGTGTGTGGGGCGGTGGGCGGCCCATGAGTGTTGGAGGGCGGTGGGCGGTCCATGAGTGTTGGAGGGCGTGTGGCGGTGGGCGGTCCATGAGTGTTGGAGGGCGGTGGTCGGTGAGGTCCATGCACGGTGTTGGGGGCGGTGGGAGGCGGTGTGGCGGTCCTGAGTGTTGGAGCGGTCGGTGGGCGGTCCATGAGTGTGGTGTGGGCGGTGTGCGGTCCACTGAGTGTTGGAGGGCGGTGGGCGGTCCATGAAGTGTTTTGGAGGGCGGGGTGGGCGGTCCATTGATGTATTTGGAGGAAGCGTGGGCGTCCCTATGAGTTGTTTGGTAAGGCGGTGGGGCAGTGGGCGTCCATTGAGTGGTTGGTTGGGCGGTTGGGCGGTTTCCCAATGAGTTGTTGGATGGGACGGTGGAGCCGGTTGGGACGGTTCAGCATGAGTGGGTTGAGGGACGGAGTGGGTCCGGTCCATCGAGTATTGGTGGGCGTGGGCGTCTCATGACTTTGGAGGGTCGTGGGCGGCGTCCATGAGTGTTGGAGGGCGTGGGCGGCTCCATGAGTGTTGTGGGACGGTGGGCGGTCCCTGAGTGTTGGAGGTGCGGTGGGCGGTCCATGACTGGTTGGTGGGCGGTTGGGCGGTCCCTGAGTGTTGGTGGGCGTGGCGGTCCATGAGTGTTGGTGGGCGGTGGGCGTCCATGAGTGTTGGTGGCGGCCCCTCTCTAGGACAGATTTGTTTGGGTGCCATTTCTTTCCATTTTTTAATAATGGATTTAATGGTGCTCCGTGGGATGTTCAAAGTTTCTGATATTTTTTATAACACAACCCTGATCCTACTTCTCCACCACTTTGTCCCTGACCTGCTTGGAGAGCTCCTTGGTTTTCATGGTGCCGCTTCCTTAGTGGTGTTGCAGACTCTGGGGCCTTTCAGAACAGGTGTAATATATATAACTGATGACGCATGTGACAGATCATGTGACACTTAGATTCCACACAGGTGGACTTTATTTAACTAATTATGTGACTTCTGAAGGTAATTGGTTGCACCAGATCTTATTTAGGGTCTTCATAGCAAAGTGGGTGAATACATATGCACGCACCACTTTAAGTCTTATATTTTTTATACTTTTTTGAAACAAGTAATTTTTTAAATTTCACTTCGCCAATTTTGATTATTTTGTGTATGTCCAATACATGAAATCCAAATAAAAATCCATTTAAATTATAGGTTGTAATGCAACAAAACTTGAAAAACGCCAATGTGGATGAATACTTTTGCAAGGCACTGTATGTTTTTGGTTGGACAGGTTTCTCAATTTCTTTCTTAGGTTTTTGCATCCTTCATCAAACCATTTGTCATTGTTGTTCATTTTGATTTGATAGGGAAGCTGAGAGGTCAAATATACTGTTTAGATTTTCTACTGCAAAGTTTACACCTTCACTATTACAGTGGAACGCTCTGTCCAGGAAGTTGTCTGAAAATGATTTAATTTTGTTGTTGTACTTATTTTCCATAAGGAGCTTAATTTTGTATTATTTTCATGTCTTATTATTCTTTACATAGAGAGGGTACTGTATTTTAATTACCTCTGAACAATGGGAGGGTGCTTCTAAGGTCTCTCCAATAAGTTGGGGCTCTCCTGCCATTGTTGGGCTCAAGGGCTTTGACACCTCTCGCTTCACATATGTGCTAATTGAAGATGTATCTCTTTGTCCTATCAAGCTTGGTAGCCTCAGCATTCAGTTCTTATAACGTAAAATATATCATTGTAATGTATTTTTCTTCTTGGCTTTTAGAATAAAAAAATTGCTTCAGACTAAGAATTACTCTCTCAGTTCCAGGTTGGATGGTGTTTTCAGGTTTCTGTTTGTTTGACGGAGCATTTGATGTATAGTTTGAGAATAATAATTCTTGAGTGTAGGAATCATCCCAGGTAACTTTGTCCAAAATCAGGTTGTAGGTTTGGAGTTTTCATATGGAGTGAAGGTAATGTTGTGGAGGGTAGTATCCTGTATATGTCCTGGTGACATAGTGAATGTAATGTTGTGGAGGGTAGCATCCTGTATATGTCCTGGTGACATAGTGAGGTAATGTATTTGGGAGGGTAGTATCCTGTATATGTCCTGGTGACATAGTGAAGGTAATGTTGTGGAGGGTAGTATCCTGTATATGTCTGGTGACATAGTGAAGGTAATGTTGGAGGGTACATCCTGTATATGTCCTGGTGACAATGTGAAAGGTAATGTTGTGGAGGGTAGTATCCTGTATATGTCCTGGTGACATAGTGAAGGTAATGTTGTGGAGGGTAGCTCCTGTATATGTCTGGACATAGTGAAGGTATGTTGTGGAGGGTAGTATCCTGATATGTCCTGGTGATATGTGAGGTAATGTTGTTGGGGATGGGTGTATCCTGTATATGTCTGTTGACATAGTGTTGTGGAGGGTAGTATCCTGTATATGTCCTGGTGACATTAGTGAAGGTAATGTTGTGGAGGGTAGCATCCTGTATATGTCCTGGTGGACATAGTGAAGGTACTGTTGTGGAGGTAGCATCCCTGTATGTCCTGGTGACATAGTGAAGGTAATGTTGTGGAGGTAGTATCTGTATATGTCCTGGTGACATAGTGAAGGTAATGTTTGTGGGAGGGTAGCATCCTGTATATGTCCTGGTGACATAGTGAAGGTATTGTGTGGAGGGTAGTATCATGTATATGTCCTGGGACATAGTGAAGGTAATGTTGTGGAGGGTAGCATCCTGTAATATGTTCCTGGTGACATAGTGAAGGTAATGTTGTGGAGGGTAGTATCCTGTATATGTCCTGGTGATATAGTGAAGGTAATGTTGTGGAGGGTAGTATCCTGATATGTCCTGTTGACATAGTGTTGTGGAGGGTAGTATCCTGTATATGTCCTGGTGACATAGTGAAGGTAATGTTGTTGGAGGGTAGCATTCCTGTACATGTCCTGGTGACATAGTAACAGGTTCATGTTGTGGGATGGGTAGTATCCTGTATATGTCCTGGTGACATAGTGTGAAGGTAATGTTGTGGAGGGTAGTATCCTGTATATGTCCTGGTGACATAGTGAAGGTTATGTTGTGGAGGGCAGTATCCTGTATATGTCCTGGTGACATAGTGAAGGTTATGTTGTTTAGGGTAGTATCCTGTATACAGTGGGGCAAAAAAGTATTTAGTCAGCCACCAATTGTGCAAGTTCTCCCACTTAAAAAGATGAGAGAGGCCTGTAATTTTCATCATAGGTACACTTCAACTATGACAGACAAAATGAGAAAAAAAATTCCAGAAAATCACATTGTAGGATTTGTTATGAATTTATTTGCAAATTCAAATTATGGTGGAAAATAAGTATTTGGTCAATACACAAAAGTTTATCTCAATACTTTGTTATATACCCTTTGTTGGCAATGACAGAGTCAACGTTTCTGTAAGTCTTCACAAGGTTTTCACACACTGTTGCTGGTTGCCTGTTGTCTTCCTGCTCTCCCTCTCTTGTGTCTTCCTGCTCTCTCTCTCTGTTGTCTTCCTCTCCTCTTCTCTCTCTGTTGTCTTCCTCTCTCTCTCTCTCTGTTGTCCTTCCTCTCTCTCTCTCTCTGTTGTCTTCCTCCTCCTCTCTCTCTCTGTTTGTCTTCCTCCTCTCTCTCCTCTGTTGTCTTCCTCCTCTCTCCCTCTCTGTTGTCTTCCTCCTCTCCTCTCTGTTGTCTTTCCTCCTCTCTCCCTCTCTGTTGTCTTCCTCCTCTCCCTCTCTTAGTCTTCC